>NW_019385345.1:216344-241266 GCF_000671375.1 Centruroides sculpturatus | reverse complement strand
AAAATAGTTTAACAATAAGTAAATATTTTAATGTTCAGAATAAACAATACTATTTTATTTCTTGTTATTATATATGAACAAAATCAGACTAAAACACAATGTGTTTCAAGTGAAATTGAGTTTTACATAATAGAAATTTAATGAATTTTACAGTTCAATAATTATGAAAGTGGTGTAAGTCCATTTATGGTCCAGAAAGAATATATTAGTTTAGTTAAATTCACATAGAAGTCTTTATGCAATCAACTTACATATTTCTAAAGTCATAAAAACATTGTCAAACTTAGTACACTTTATTTATATTTTTGAATCAAGTAAAATGCAAATGTTTAAATATCTCGAAAAAAGAAAAAATGGACTTACACCACTTTCAAAATAAACGATCCATATGAATGTTCAAAATTAATAAATATAAATTTAATTGAAAGCATTCAATGCCTTCTAAAAATAAAAAATATTCCATTCTTTAATATTTTAAGTAAATTTATTTTCATTTTATTGCTAAAAGTAAATATTTATAATAATAAAAAAGTTCAGGTAAATTTTTCAGATAACAGCAAATAATTTTCCATTGTTGAATATAGAAGATTCTAAAAATTTATTTTAAAGTTCTTTAAAATATTTACTAAAATATAGTACAATGTATTATAAAGTAATATATTTTTGAATACTGCATTACTTTAACATTCTGTTTTATAAATGTGAAAAAAAATATTCTTACAGATTTAATAATTATAATTTCTTCCTGCCAAAATTGAAAAATTATTATTAATTAGTGACATTCAGTGCCATGCACATTATTTCTGTTACTAGAGGCCACTAATTTCATTGCAACATTTAAAGAATTTTATTAAACTAATATTTGTAATATCAAATATTTTAGAAATCAAATTAATCACAATCTTGTAGGTCCATTACAATAAGGTAGTAATATTTGAATGGGGGGAAAAAAACAAAAAATAGTTGTTTGTCACTTTTAAGAAATATTGCATTTTTAAATGCCACTGGAGATTATTGTGTGTGGGAAAATGTAAACATCAAATCCAATGCTGATTTAGAAGTGTCTAAAGAAGCAAAGTGTAAAGTGGAGATTTCAGACTCTGCTACACAAAAGACAGTAATGTATAATTTACTTTATTGTGAAATAAATACTGATTCTATTGACAAATTTGTCTTGAGTTTCTATTAAAAAAAATCAGTATGCATGTAGAAATTAAGATGCATTTGATAGTGTACTATATTCAACTAACTACAGTACAGTATATGTAATTCCCAATATTTATACTTTACAATTTTAATATGAAAAATTCTAAAATCAAAACTTATATTCAAAAAATGAAATGCAGAGAAAATATATTTGACCAAATACAGTAGAATCTGCTGATTTTACAATCACTTTGGGATTTGCCTGTACTGCTAACATTAACCAATGGTTAGTTACAGTACAGGCAAATCCCTAACTGATAACATTACATGGAAATTCTGATTTTTAATTTTTTATGTAATTAAACATTCTAAATTTAATTACGCAAACTTTTTAATATTTTATAATTGCTAAATATTTAAAATGATAAATTTTTAATGTTTACCTCAGCTCCAAGAGCAGGTGAAAAAGCTCTCATATCCCATAATTTGATGGTTTGATCTTTACTATTAGTAATAAGATAACGACCATCACCCTAAATAAGAATAAAATAAAAGTATTTTAATCTCATTTTTAACAATTACATTTGAAATGTAATTAAATTTTGAAACTTTCAAAATTAAACTGTTTGATTTTAATATAATAGCAAAAACAAAAAAACAAAAAAAAATCAATGTACCTTTGAATCTACATATGTAATTCCATCCAAATGACCAGCAAGTATACCAACAGGCTTTGGATGTGATTCATTCAAAGTTCTCCTATCCCAAACCTATAATTTTTTCATATATTTATCTATATTTAGTTAATTTTCAAAATAATTTTTCTAATTATAAAATATAATTACTTTGCATAAACCATCATCTCCTCCACTAAAAAGAATCTGAGATGTACTATCTGCAAATGCAACACTATTTACATCATCTTCATGCGACCGAATCTAGAAAAAATGTTTTAATTAAAAAAAAATCATTCACTTAAACTCCATTTAACATGTTCAAAAGCAATAGTATTTTTTGTCAGTCTGATAAATTCTTTTAAATATTAAAATAGTAATAAACACAAAAACGAAAAGTTAAATATTGAACTAAAAATTAAGTATATGTTTACAGAATATAGAAATAACAACAGTTAATTTAAATGTGATTAATATTTTATTTTTTATATCATCAATGATGAATTGACAATATGAAATTGATTGTACTTTTAATTGTCAAAAAGTCGTTATTAATCTGTGTTAATTTTAATAAATAAGTGGTCCTGTAAATACAATATACAGTGGTGCCTCATATAACATACTTAATCCGTTCCAGGTGCACGTCTGTTAAGTGAAAAGTCCGTTATACAACAGTCATTTTCCCATAGAAATACATGTTAAAACATACAATTCGTTCCGCAGCATAAAACAACCATACTGTACCATAAAAAAATGAAAATGGAGCAGTCACCAATTATGCCGGATAGTTAAGATGTTATGAGGAGGAGTTGGAGGAACACTTTCTTCACACATTCATACAGATACAGACTTTTTACACATTGCAGCAGGTCTCTTTTCATTTTTTTTAAATCAGAGTCAGATTCAGGAGAGGCTACCAGAGCTTGCAGGGTCAACTCCTCTTGTTCCATCCTTTGCTATTTGGCAGCTGGCTTCTTGAAAATCATGTCCAGGGTGGTCTGTTTCTCTCTCTTCTTCAACACCTGTCGGAAATGATGGGCAAGGGTGTCATTGTAGAGATCCTGTTGGCCTCAGCTCTGTTTGGATAATAAGTGTTGGTAAACTCCTTAACCTCTCCCCATTTGACAAGGAAGTTTTTGTCAACTTTCACTCCTTCTGATGATTTCTTGCTTTGTTTCAATTGAAATCACCTTTCTGTTTTTTTAGAAGCCATAATATGCACAACACTTGAATAAATGTAAATACCTACACTGAAGTGATGTACTGTAACGTAATAAACAAGGGAGCAAGCCAAATCCCAACGGGAGCTCTGTACTTCAGATATACTAATAATATATTCTAATAATACTAATATATTATAAAAATAGCAGATTGTCATTGGCAACAGCAAAAGAGTGGAAACATCATTCGCACTTATTCACAGAAAGTCAGTTGTTCGCCTCACATAACTGCCGAACGGAAAGTCTGTTGTTCACAGTGAGTCCGTTGCTCGAGTCACGTAATGGCCAAACAGAAAGTCTGTTGTTCGCAGCATCCGTTATTCAAGGCGTATGTTATAGGGGCACCACTGTATTTTAAAAAAAGGCATTTGAAAAACATCTCAATTGACTAGTGAATATTTTTTAATGAAAATATCTATCTTTACTTAAAGAAAGGTAATGAAGATAAAAATATATAAAATGATTTCCATAAACAGACAATATATATGCTATATATATATTGTATTAAATAATTTTTCTTTCAATCCCACTCAACTGGCTGACCTCTCAAAATTAAATATAAACATCTAGATTTCATTTAATTAGAAGAAACATCCTGAAAATACTGTATGATAAAATCTCTGTCATACATTATTATTATTTGTCTAAAATTTAAAAAATAATAAAAATATTTTAATAGTACAGTTGAACCTCGGTATACGACCTTAATCCGTTCCTGATATTTGGACTTATACTGTATAGGTTGTATACCAAACCAACCTTTCCCATAAGAAGTAATGTAAAAATGATTAATCCATTCTCGTGTAAAGAAAAAAAAAAATGTCTGGCTTTAAACTAGATAGTGCCTGCTTGATTTCCTGGCTAGTTCCTTCTTGATTTTTCACGAGATCATCATGTATCTTTTTAGCTTTCTCGTAAATAATTGCTTCTGATACACTGTCACCAGCACACTGTTTTTCAGTTATCCAAAGCAAAAACAATTTCTCAACATGATCTAATGTCTTCGAGCTCTGTTCAGAAATTGATTTAACCTCTTTCGCAACGTTAGCAGATTTAATAATGTTTTTATTTTTCATGATTGTCTATATCATCGTTCTCAGAATGTGATATGCAACAGTTAAAATCTCGAACACGCATGCCACCTTCATATTTCTCAACAATCTCTTTTTTCAATTCCATTGTGATTCTAGTCATTTTTTTTTTAGTTTTCTGTTGCTTCTCATTTGCCTTTTTGCAATTCATGATTAATAAAAATAATAAAATTTTACTTACAAACTAAAATCAGAAAAAATTTAACAGTTTAACAAAGTTATAAACTGTGGCACCATGAACGTCTAGTCTGGTCTAGTACACCAATAGTGCTACTTGTTCATAGATGGTACGTATAATTGAATTAAGTCGTATACCTAGCAAAATTTGTTTTGTCCAAACAGGACGTATTCTAAAGCAGATGTACACCAAGGTACCACTGTATATTTCAAAGAAAACAAACTTATAATAGTTTTTGATTTTTTTTTAAATATATAAATCTGTTATTTGAATTCTACAGATTGATTCTAAACAGTTTAAAAATTTATAAACATTAATAAACTGTGAATGTTTTTGAATAGAATTTCTACACTGTATTAAATCATTACAAATATAATTGAAGTTTGGAAAAACTAAATAAAGAAAATGACATTTATTATTATTAACTGAATAATTGAAATATTTGTTGATGATATCAGTGTGTAGTAAAGTTCTTATACATTCATGTAACTGATGAACGTACATAGCAACAGCTATGAATATGACATGTAGTTACAGTAAAGTAACTATATGCTACAAGATAAAACTGCTTGCGCCACCCATAGTGGTAAAATTCATTAGTTAGCATTCCTATCTTGAAAATGCACAATACAAAAAAAGTCTATTACAAAGTTGTAGAGCAAGACAAATTCAATTCAAAAGGACACCCTGAATACGTGAATAGTGTGAATAGAAAGTGAGAAACAGTGATTTGTTCATATTCAATTCCTGTCAATGTTGTGTCACAAAGCAACAAATTATGAGAAGTAGGGACAGAATAGGAGTGCTAACTTCCAAATTTTACCACTAGAGGTGCTGCAAGTGATCTTGTTTTGTAACCCAGTCACTTTACTATAACTACACATTATGTTCATAGCTGTAACCATCTGTGTTTGTCAGTTACTTGGGTATATAAGGACTTTATTGAGCATCTTGTATAGTATTTAATGGCCATAAAATTATGTATTATACAAATTGATTATTTATTAATTGAGAAAATTAACTATGCTGATTAATCATCAATTAAAACTAAATATATAAAAAGAAATCCTATTATTTATTGTCCCATTCAATTTTGAAATCAGAATAATTTTGAAAATAGCAACTCATTATTAAAACAATTGCAATTTTCATATTATAATCTAAAACAGTGTTCTTAACAGTGGGACCACGGCCTCCTGGGGGTCCATAAAAAGTTTGCTGGGGCCGCCAAATTATGCAAAATTTCCTTTAGAACATAATAAGAAGAAAATTGATGTATAACCAAATATCACAATTGAAAAGTGAAATAAGAAAGATAAAGTTTTCATATTTAGTTTATTTATTTATTTATTTCTTCCTACATACAACTTTGTTAGTACAGAAGAAATAAATGCAAATATGCTACTTACACTGCAGTATTTACTTCTTTTCTTCCAAAGTAATTCTAAGAAACTATTAATGCTTCGAATTTTAAAAATAATTAGGAAAAATAATAGGCTTATAGTAGGCTTTGAAAATTTAAATGCTTTTGCAAAACACATGCAAAATCTTTACGATAAATTGTGGGTGTTTTAGTTTTAGTTTAGTTTTAGATCAAATAGACTTTGGATCAAATAATAGTGCATTTCTTTCTTATGTTGTGTGCTTAGTTTTAATTATTTATAATTAACTCATAAAAATGAGCAAAAAACAGAAAGAAACATTAGAAAATTTTTTAATGCAAGTAATTGCAAACCAGGACCTTCAAAAAGAAAATATAGTGAAGAAAATACTAATGAAAATTCCAATGATGATACAGTGAAACATGCAACAGAAAAAACCAGAAGTCCTACACTGAAGGTATAAAATTAAGTAACATTAAAATTAGAAAATACAATTACGATTATATCAAGTATGGGTTAATAAAAAATCAATTTATTATAGATAATTTAACAAATATAAATTATTATTAAAAAACTGGGGTCACAAAAAAATTATGAAATATTTGGTGGGCCGTGAGTATAAAAAGGTTAAGAACCACTGATCTAAAACACCTATTCTTAGCTTATTTTTCAAATAAATTCATTTGTGAGTATATGATGAATTTAAAAATTTGATAATTTCTAGAATTTTTCAAAGCTGATTTATCACAGTAAACTTGGAGTTATTGGAGAAATTAGCTTAAAAGTAAAATTAAGATCACTTACTTTTAAAGTTCTTTGATTATGTTCTCTATCATATACATAAAGACATTCGTCATTTGCCCTAAATAATAATAATTGGTGAAATAAAACTTTCAGAATTTACAGAAAATGAAAACAATTTATGATATTGATGTCTATATTTACCCGCCTAAGATTTCTCTGCTATCATGTGAAAATCTAAGAGAAAATATACAGAATCGACGATCTTCTGGACAAAGGGGTAGTGCTTCATGCATTTCATGATCACCATATATGTTGCATATGTGTACTGAAATTATTGGAATAATTTGAAATTGTGATTTAATTATAAAGAAATAAATTTATAGATTAAATTAGTCATATTAATTTTTCATTACATATAAATTGCTACAAATAGTAATAACAGCAATTAGCATTAGTTAATTCTTGTTTTATATAAGAAGGCAAGAATTTTTATATAGAAACTGGTATGGATCATACTATTAACAAATTAAGTACCATGTGTGGCAGAAATGCAGCACACTATACATTGAAATGTGTGCTGTGTTACTTCAGAGCAACACGCTAGCCATATAATTGTAATTGATATTGTAAACACAAGTGCAATGTTTATATTTGTTGATACAGAATATTCAGCCAGCTGAAAAATACTACAATGATATAACTTGTAATAAGGTTTTACTAAGAAGAGTTCATCACACTTTCAAGAGTATTTTATGGTAAATGGAGGCATTTTCAGCAAAATGTTTAAAATAAAATTGGCTTATTTTTTCAAGTTTAATGCAAATCTTAATTGAAAAATAATATGTTCCATTTAAAAAGAAACTCAGCCTTCAACCCAAATAACCCAATTCTGGTCAATACAAAAATTGAAAATATCACAATTTGATAAAGTGTACCTAATTTATTTATCAAAATTTTTAGGATTTTTGTGAAACTTATTTCCCTTCATTTTAACAGGAGTGTACAGATAATCTGTATCACCCTGTATAATTAAATTTATGTATTAATAGACATTGTTTAGAAACTGACATTTTCTGTTTCAATTTGAGTTTTGTAATTTGTTTTAAGTTACTCAAAATAACTCATGTAACTGCATTGCCACAATAATTTGGAAGAGATATATCACCACTTCCAAAAAAAATTTTTTTTTTAATTTTCTTATAATTTAAATTAAGTAATCACAAAATCTGACATGCTAAAAATGTTAAAACTGGCTGCAATTAATATTTGTTAACAACTTCAATATTTACCAATATACACCTAAAACAAAATATTTATTACAAATGACTACTGAGAATCATCCATATCCGTGTAAAAGTTTGCCCCAACTTTTAGTAAAATATCACTAAATAGTGAGGTTGAGACCGAAGTTTTCAATGTAAAAACGTGTACGTCAGATGTTCAGCACCACTTTCCTGTAAGCCTAGAAGTTTGACAATGGTGTTTGGCTAGTCAGTGGACTCATGCTCGACATTCCAAACGTCATTGTCAAACTTCTAGGCTTACAGGAAAGTGGCACTGAACATCCGACGTACACGTTTTCATGTTTAAAACTACAGCCTCAACCTTGCTAATATCTACTCATGACTAAACTACAGCATAGTATTGTCTGTGGTCACTAGCAAGATAAAACATAGATAATTCTAAACCACTTCAATTCTTTATACTTCATGTAATTTTTTTCACATTACTTCCCAGGTTAGTTTTTAAAACAATAACTGGTAATAGACTAGATCTAGATGGAAAAACTTGATTATTGTTTTTTTCTAACATAAAATTCTCTAAACAGTTAAATAACTTACTGACTTGATGTCATTAAATCACTTACTAATATCTGTCTGAAATTCCAACTGGATTCTGTTGAAGTAAACAATTTCACACCTTATTTCTCCAGCATTTATTAACTTCAGATGCTAACATTTTTGGACATATTTAACACACATCCTCAGGCAATCACATACTGAATCATGTATCAATGCAGTTCCATCTGGAGCCTCCTAGTTATAACACCACCTTGTAAAACAACCTTCATATATTGGAAAGATATACACATTGTTTGGGTATTATGGTATTTATGTTAGCTCTTAAAAATTTAGGTATTTTGACTATTTTATTTTACTAATGTTTTAGTCTGTTTTTTAATATTTGAATATGTAGCAGTATGTACAAAAGTGTGAAAGGTTTAAATTCTGTTAAATTCAAATTGATAGACAGTATTCTATTTTATATAATATTCTTGTCAAAATTTTTGTAATGTTCTACTGAGGACTGAAATGTTTTGTTTTGTTTGCTTTAAACTGAAACATATAGAATGTACATTCAATTTGTAATTCATTCTATGTGATTTAGTGTACAATTGACTGAGGATGGGCTTTAAATCATAAACATGTTAAAACATTACATATGAAATTAATAAATTGTTAGCAAAATAAATTATTATTTGAATGAAATTTCACAACTATTATTTCAAGAATTGTTTATTTGTAAAATGCTTTCAATCTTGAATTAGATCATATTCAGTATCCACATCCAAACTCATTTTAGAATATCAAAATGTTCAAAGAATGTAAGATAATTTAATATAGGGGAGACCGGGGCAACTTTGGCACGTTAAGAATAAGTTCAATTTTTTGTAACAAATACTGCTGTAAACTGGAAGAAAAGCATTGTTTATTGTCTACTAGAATGTTACCTTACTATAGAACTAGTTAAAATCAGTATGGAAATAAAAATAATCATAATAATAATAACTTTATAAAAAGATAGCAATTGCAGAGAAGATGCTCCTATACCAAGGGCAACCTTGGCAACAGTAATGGGGCAAGATAGGCAGGTATATAAATTTGTGTCATTAACAATGTATAAGTTACAATTCACTATTAAAACAAAAAAAGTACAAGTCCAAAAACCTATTTATTATTATTACAACGAAATGAAGTTCAAAGACAAATATAAATAAAAAAAATGCAAACAAAAATTAATTACAAAAAAAATCAAACAGATAATAAATGAAAACATCCTAAACCAATGTAAAAGCAATATAAAAGCATATTGTTTATTCTCTACACATATCACAAATAAACTGAACATACTCATTTTCTACATCTGTACAGTTCATATGAGCCCACGGTTTACATTTACAGCATAACCTCCTGAGTAATGCCACATTCTTCATTGCAATATATACAATAAGTATTTTTACTGTCATTTTCTGGTTTCTTAGGACTTTTCTGCCTCTTTCTTTTAGTTAACTTCGAATCCGGATTCTCTAAAACTGTTGCCGTTCTGCAAGTTCCAAATTTTTTATTTTTATCCTTGGCTTCTAATGTGGCTTTATGTTGCCGATCTTACCCCGCTAGTCATGATTTTGAAACATTAAGTAGAACCCTGAGAACAGGGTACCAAGCCATGATCTGGCCACGTGAATAAGTTGAAGTTACATCCTTCTAACAGGAAAAGTAACTTTTGTTATCAAGGAATTATAACAAAACATGCCAATTCTATATAAATGGAAGCAAAATATTATAAGAAATTAAACAAAACAGAAAACTTGCTTGATAATTCAACTATGCTTGTTGGAGAACAATACAAACACTACACTCAACAAGTCACCAATAAAACTCAACTGCCCAACCTATAACCAGAGTCTCTTTTTAATTTGTTTTTAAAAAAAATGCAATTGACAAACTTGCCCCATATGCTGAAGTTGCCACGGTCTCCCCTACTACCATTAATATCAATAGAAGTTAAAAATCCTAAACAAGCTCTTCTTTTTATTCAATTAATCTAAACTTTTTTAAGATGTTCCAGAAAATACATGCTGTTTATTACTACATTGCAGTTTTGGTACACTACATGCATCTGTTTTATTTAAGTTTAGAGTTATCCTTTATAGTTATAAAAAATTATTATAAAAAATTAATATAAAAATATAAACTTGCTGTAATAGTCTGGTGGAATCTTTTTACTCTCCTTTCTTAATAACATAGCTTTATCCCAATTTACATTAGCATTAGTTCAAATTTGTAAATGTTCTAAAATACTCTTTAATTCTTATATTTATAAATCTAAACATAGAGCATATCTAGTAGAAAGTCTTTGTATTCTCATTCAGACCTACAATGTAAACTCAAAGTTTACTTGTTTGTTCTGTAGTATGCTTAGCTCTCCTAATCATATTCATAACTGTGGGATCCCTTCTGGTAACAATGTGATATTGCATAAAATTTTACCTTTAATGATAATTCTTTTCTCCATTTATCTACCTCATTCACTTACTTTCATGTTTTTTATCCACCTTTCATTATGCTTTTTGGAATTCCATGTATTTTTGCAAGTTCAATCATTTTATTTATTTCTGTTTTACCTTTGGGAACATAAGATGAGTAAATGCTCTTCATATTAAACTCCTGAAAGCTGCTAATTTATATTTAATCTCATCTACTGATTTCCAATGTACTTGTAATGTAAAAGTGATTAATCAGGCAATTATACATAATTACTGGTTATTATGGATAATCACCAATGGTTTTGGTAAATGTGATAAATTTCTTTCATATGTTACAAATTAATCACATTTACTGGTGATTATGCATACTTGCTAGTTCATAGTGGTAAATATGATAACCATATTTAATTAATCAAATTTACTGAACATTATGCATAATCATCAGTCTAGAATGGTAAATTTGATAAATAATGCATTCTCATTGAGTAACTCTTGGCTAGGAAGTAACCAAACCCAGCACTGAATTGATGATTACGATTTGTGTAGCTCATGAAGAATAGCTCATATCATCACAGCATTAAGTGTAACCCTTATAATGCTATGTTTGGTTCATCCTTAAAGTTGGGCTGAAGCCATTATTCCTTCCTAATGATACTGTAGCAGATGTTTACACTGAAGAGGAGCTACAAGAAATAAATGAATCACTACATCAAAATAAATGTCAGTTAGAAGGGCCAAATAAAAATATTTCAGAAAAAGTATTGAAAACAAACAGCCATCACTCAACCAACCTCCTACGACTATCCCTGATTTGTCAATCAAAGTATAGTCTAGTGTGGAAGTGATCAGTCTTTCTACAATCAAGAAGAGAAAGGAAGAAGTTGAGAAGAAGCAAGTGAATACAAAGGCAGGTTTAGAAACTAAAAAGAAAATATCAGAGCTGAAGTTTGCTATGGTCAAAGTAGGAAATACTTTGGAGCTAAGAATACCAGATGTGAATAGAGCAAGAGGCTATATGTGGAATATATTGGCAATAATAATTGCTCCTAAAAATGAGTACTTGAGTACTATCACATGGAAGCAAAGGAGGGACATCTTACACAATTGTATATCAGAAACCAGTTTGTGCTGTGTGACAAACAATTTCTTATAGTAGCAAATGTACCAAATATCACTATTTCTCTTAGGAAGTGCATACGAAAAACATCAATTTCAGTTCAGGAGTAGCAAAAGGTGCTCATGTAAAGGAATGTGTAATTCAACCAAATGCAAATGAAAGAAAAATAAAAAAATTATCTAATTCAAAATGCCATGATAGTTTGTAATGTTTGAATAAGCAGTAAGAATTATTAGAGTTCTATATTTTTTCACAACAAATTTTTTGATATTTTTATACAAAATTCTAATATTAAGCCAAAGCATATTTGTCTTAGTTTCCTTATATTCATTAAATTGTTCTAATATTAATAAAACAAAAAAAAATGCATTTTTGATTCATTTTATTAAAATTTGTTTAAATCCATAGTTACTTTATTAAAGCAACTAAAGGTGAGAAATTTCATGGTATTAAATGTATGAACATTTTGTAAATTATGCAAAAATTGCTTTAAAAGTAATATATTCAGAGATATTTATCAAACTTACCAAATCTATTTGGGAATTACTTTTACTGATGACTTTACACTCACCAGTAAAAGTGAGAAATTTAATGAAGTTTATCAAACTTGCCAAGTTCATTGGTGATTATGCATATTGCTGATTAATCACTTTTACTGAGTTTTGGTACAAAAGAAAAGAACACTGGTGGTTTTCACATAAACTTATAACATACCAATTTTCTGGCTTGAAAATGGTAATGTCAAACAGTTCTGAAGTAATAGTTGCTATTATTTGAATGAATATATCAGGGTGCTGTGGATTTACTGAATTTGAAAAAGATGTTTACCAGCACATGATCAATACATTTTAAATATTAAAAAATTTAATATTTAAAATTGTATCGATCATTTAAGAAACTGTGATTTTGGAGATGGTTTATATAAATCATTGAAGATGGAAAGAGAAGACATCCTTAATTAAAATGTTTCACCAGACTAAAAGGATTTGGCTTTTTGATTAATGGTTTGATGTTGGCAATGATTAAACAGAAATTTTATAATTAAATAAAATATCAGTCACCAGTCACAGATATATCTAATAGAAATAAATTTAAAAACTCACGCCAATATTTGTATAACTTATGGATACAAATTCACTGAGTTCAGCGTTAATAACGTTCCTTTAGTATTAACACAAGCACTTTCAACGAGTGTATAATTGTCGTCTTCAGGTGAAAAAAACAAATTTTAACAAGACAACATGCAGGATGTTCCAAAGGAACAGAATATTTAAAATTCAAACAGGCGTCCGGAAATTCCGTTAAGAACATGCAAATAATTTTTGATATGTTCGAAACTTTATATTTTACGATGCTAGCGGCACATGCGTGGAAATGCTACCGCGTTGGCGATACGATGTTAAGCGCGTTCCGTTTTTTAGGCGCCGATATAAGGCAATCCACACCCCGGGTAGATCGAGGGTGGGAACATTGCATGCTTCTGAAGTAGCCATGAGAAGCGCTTCCCAGATAAACGCAAGCCTTCGATTGTTGCAGCATTTGATTATTTCCGTTCTGGGCCATAACGGGTTGTAGCCTTGCTCGAGAACTTTTTTAGCAAGTTCTGTAGAACATCTTCCTTTGGCTATGTCATCCTGATGCTCAGCAAGGCGGGAGGCGAGCATTCTTGTTGTTGCTCCTATGTATCTTGTAATATTTCCTGTTACCGGATTTTCTAGTTGTATCGTGTAAACCCGACTTTTCTAAAGTAGTTAGCCTGTCCCGATCGTTGCAGATACATCTGCGTAGATTTGGTAGGGGGTTATGGGTAGTATGAAATTATATCGCCAAAATATGCGGCTGATATGTATAGAGATTGGTCCAAGATACGGCAACGATGACTGGATCACAGATGCTTTTTCCTTTCTGCACAGCGTGGTTTATTAACGCTGAACTCAGTGAATTTGTATCCATAAGTTATCTAACAAAAAATATGTGTAGATATTTTTGATTATTATCTTTAGTGTTATGGTGTATAGATTGTAATAGCTTTACTATAAAACAGGGGTCGGCAATCTTTTTGTCAATAAGGGCTCCATATAAATTCAAAAGTTATTGGAGGCGCATGAAAAAACTTCAAAATATTAAATGTTTTATTTCAAGAAATATATGTAAATATACTTAAATTATAAATGCAAAACAAATAATGACAATACAAACATCCAAATCAGTGTGACACCTGACATTGCAAATCTTCTGCCAATTTGTTATAATATAGTGAGCGCACATAAAAATCTCACTGAGGGTGCCATGGCACCCGCAGGTGGTGTGTTGCTGACCCCAGCTGCTATTTAAAAATTATGTGATAAATCTATTTTTGGCAACAATAGTATGAACAACAAAGCAATAAAGTACATACTTAATTTTTAAAAAATTTTCATAAACAGACATTTTATATGAATATCTGTATATACCCATAACTATAAATGCTAACATTTACCATATCAAAATTTTACTTGTAAAGGCCCTAGATAATTTTAGTCATTTACAGTAATTAATTAACACATTCTGATTCCAATAAAAATATTTGTAATAAAATTTAACAAAACTCAAAAGATTAATTTGTCAAAATACTTACTACTCTCTGACCAACTGCAATATATGAAGTTTCTTCCATCTGGACTGATATAAACAGTTACATGTTAAAAAATGAAATAAATAATTATAAATAATTAATCAAAACATTTACATAAAAATAGCATGCTCCGATTTATGTGTATCACTTATACCACCCAGCTTCAACTATAACTGTATTCTTTCTACTGGAAAAAAGCTATAAAACTTTCTCCAACAGAAAATAGAATGAACATTTGCTTCACTAATGATGAACAACATAGAAAATGCAGATGAATATGGAACACTTGAATGTTTTAAAAAATATCTGAATACTTTTTTGGATGCTTCTTGTAACAAATATAAAATTCTTTGAGTTTAGATAGAAAAACAAAATTATTCATTTTCAAATATTATACAAACCCATAGAGATAAAAAAAAATCAGTTTATTTCTTTGTACTTTGAAAAATCTAAATGTTTGCCAAGCACAAAATTTCAAGATTAAGTCAAACTATCAAAATTGATTTAAAATTAATTGCTTTTTTTCATAAATTTATTACCCTAAAATTAATAGGTTTATCTTGAGCAACGGAAGACAATCAAAACAATTAATCTAAACCAAAACACGATTTTCTCCATTTTGGTTGCAAAAAGTTTTTTTTTTATTTCAAAAAGAATTCAAAAAACAAAATTTTTAGAAGCCACAGTCTAGTCAAACATAGCACATAATAAAGGTCAAGTTATAAACTCCGTAACGTAACTGTATCTGTAGCTGTAAGCATATCCGTATAGCGTGGTTATAAACTCCATATCGTATCCATATGGCCGTACTGTATTCCACAAGAAAAGCTTGGATCGATCAAACTTTTACGGTAGGGATACGGAGAATTGACCAACTGCACATGCGCCAAGTTGCCATCAGTCGACGTACAATCGGAAGTTGTGACGGAAGCAACCGACGAAGCTTTGACAAATTGATGGAAATGTAACTTTTGACCGACAATGCTGCTTCTGAATAATATAAAATTTTAAGATAAGAATTACTTTGGTCATAAAAAAAAAATAGAAAAATAATAAAATGAATAAATAATTATAGTGTTAGATCTAGCAATAACTACAGATGATTTTGCGCATGCTCACGATGAACTGCTTCGTAAACCGTAAAATAGTTTGTTACGGAAAAGGCCTTACGGTAGTTTATAACTGTTGCTATAGATATCTAGTGTAGCAAACATTTACGAATACGGATACGGTTACGTTACAGAGTTTATAACTCGACCCTAAAACTAATTATACAACTGACCAAAAATGTTTCCAATAACATCTAAAGATTTGAGAATAAAATAATTTTGAAAAACAGATCATTACTACTACATGAAAACTATCAAGTTCTTCTGTTTTTATTTTAATTAACATATTAATTAAACATAGCTAAACATTTTCTAGTTTTGATCAAAATAAATCTATTCAAGAAATGTTAAATGGAAGAAATGGATTTAAAAAGTTTCAGTATTTTTACTGATACTTTTTAAATCTATTTTCAACATTTTGAAGTAATAGTGTAGCAGATATAAATAAAAAAATAATCATATTCATTATTTGTACCACTCTAAATAAATATTAAAAATTCCAAATTTATCAATCAAGTTTTAAAAATAATAAGCATTTTAAAAATTATTATTAATTTTGAAATATTAATAATAATTTTTAGCACTAATACTTAAAATGTATTGACAAAAACACCATTAAAAGCTATTTTTATATATTGTAATTTTAATAAAATAAATTATTATTATTATTATATCTAAAGAATAAAAACTGAGAATAAGAAAATAAAATTGCTTTTTATACATTTTACTTGTTATTATTTAATGTAATGATTCAAAAAATCCTACAATATTTCATAATTTCAAATGTCTCCTGAATAATAAATCATTATCTAAATGTAAAAGTTTGAACTTATTACTTGATAGGGAAAAACTTTTCTAAACTGAATTTCTATATTCAGAAAATGAAAATAATAGAATATCTTGAACAGAACTTATAATATTATAATTACCTCACGGCTGTATCTAAAATACTCCAGCCAACGTCTCTGGCTTGAACTGTTTTAATTAATTTGAAATGACCACTTCTAGTGTCATACAATCGTATATTACAATCTAATAAAAATAAGATTTTTGAATTAAAAGTAAAAAACAATTTAAATAAAACATTTATCACTCAAATTAATTTTGAAATCTAACCTTGACATGCAGTCATGAAGAGTTCTCCATCTCTGGCATATGTTCCACAAAAAGCTTTACTTGGATATTGTTCAACAGGAATCATCTTATTAGGCAGCAATCTATTGACAAAAATAGTTTTGAAGCAGAGCAATAGTTCCTCAAATGGATTTCTTTACTCATGTATGTGATACACAGTATTGAATCCTTATGAACCAGATGTCACTTACATAATTTAACATGGAGTACTTTGAAATTATTCCTGAAAGTGAATTTTACTGCATGTTAACTAATTTTCCCATTTATTATTACACAAAATGGGATTAAGGTTAATTCTATACAAAAGCTTTTTTTGATTTGAATAAATTAATTAAAATTCTTGCATTTAAATCATTTTAAAACACTTTAATCCATCAACTTGCCAAATTACTTGGTTGAACAAAAAAGTCTCAATGGTTGCAAAAATTATCTGTTTGAGATATCAAAAATAAAGTTGACAAATAAATAAAGCAACTTCAACATACTTTTGTGTAAATAAAAATCATATAATGTAATTTAAAATGAACTTTAGAAAACAGACTACTTTGTTACAGTAGTAAGATTCTAAGATCTATGACTGACTGATTTCATAAAGTCAAATATTTTAAACTAAATATTTTTGGGCTATATAGATTACATTATTAGAATCTTAACATTTAAAATTTAACTCTTAAAAATATTTTTAAGAATGAAATTATAAAATGTATTACATTGGATAAAACTGACATTTTTTATTGTTAAATTAATTGGCTGATAACTATTTTAGTGATAATCTGAAATTTAAAAATAAAACATTTGTGAAATTGTTGTAATCTAAAATTCTAATGCTTGTAACTTTATTTCTATTTTCTCTGTTAAAAATTTACACACACAAATATATATTTATTGTCTACTTATTGTTATAAAAACAGATATAAAATATAAAAATGCTGCAGATTTTAATATAAAGTTGAACTTGGTTAAAATGTCATCACAGAGTCTGGCATTTTTGTCATCACATGGGATGCCATAATTTTAGTCTTATAAAAAAAAAAAAGTGCTAAGTTTGTTTAAGAAGGTATTATAAAATATATCATAAATAGTTTCACATGTATATATTAATGTATGTATAATAGCAAGAACTAAATATTTAAATAAACTTCATTTATATTAGATTCAGTTTATGTGAATTGATCCAAGTTTTGGTAATGGCAGAATTTCTGGTTTTGAGAACAAACTGTCAAAAACAAAAACAAATGACATTTGGTTAAAGTAATTTTAGATTGTAGGCATTTTTCATGTAAAAATTGATCATCAATATTATTTTCTACATCATACACTGTGTTCATTAAATCAGATGAAGTTTTCTGAGACCAATAACACATTTTTAAGTCTTATTACACTGTGTGCTACCTCAGTTGGCGGTACTACATGTTCAATGTCTGTTTTTTTCCCCTCTGTCTTCTTTATCCTCATTTATTTCATTTGAAGATGTGTAACAACAATGATAGCCACAACAATATCTACATCAGTGTAAGTTTTACATATTATTAAATCTCCATCTACAATTTCAAATTCAGTAGCAACAGATGACAAAAATTTGTTGTTTTCTGAACTTTCAAGTGTTTTAATAAATTCTGATAGAAGGCTATCATCATCACCATCTCCAGTGTCAATAGATGTAATAGCTGTTTGACTATTACACAATTTTTCATGGCAAAAACAGTTTGCTAATGTTAGAGAGCTAATGTTACGTTATTCTTTCTCCAAAAAATCTATTGCATGTAATAAAGAAATTACCATTTCATCATCACCTTTTGTAGAAGGATTTTTCTGTATTGGCATTTAAGGCTTCTTAAAATTCCTTAATCCATAGGCTGAAGAACACTAAATCAATGTTCAACACAAAAGAACACAAACTTAATGTTCTTCAAATTTTCTAAAATTGGATGTAATGGGCAATTAATTATCAATAATGAGTAAAACATTTGTCATTTTCCAATAAGTTCTCTGTCCCATCTTAAAATCTCTTCTTAAAAAATGTCATCCATGACTTTAGATTGGCTTTGTAATATAGTGGTAGTGTTTTCACATTTTTGAAACACCTTGGATCAATTTTCCTATTACAGAAAAGTTTTATTTTGTACCAGTCACATTAACATACATGAATGTGGTTATTCCATTTTTCTATGAGTTTTCCACCTATACACTCTTCATTTTTTCTAAAACTTATGTTATGTCTGTTTAAAATGGTCCAATTATCCACATAGTTATCACTGCATAGTAATCATCCAAATTCTTCTGCCTTTTGTATAAGTATTGGTCCATTTAGCAATAAGCTGGCACTTAGCATTTAATTAAATAGTTTAATCAATGCATATCAATACCTGTATTTTTCTACATCTTGATTTTTCATTTTTCCCTTTCTGTCTTGAAAACAATGAAAAACAGTGGCAAATTTTTAGTCATAGTCACTGTAGAATTTATTATGCCAAAGTCTAAGTACATTTTTTTTTTCTGCTATCAGTAGCTTCAATTATTGCTACTTTATGGTCTAACATTATAGCTTTTCTTTTTAAATTTGCCATTTTCCTGCATTAGCATCAAACTTAATGAATAACATTTCTGTTAAAGAATGTGAAAAGTGAAACAATTATATGTTAAGAAAACTTCAAAAATAATATTTAAAATGACATGAATTAAGATGTCAAAAACACAATAAATGAATAAATAGAAATAAAAAGTGGCACGTAATGGCTAGATTAACATCTAAACTATTAATTAACACAAGGATGAGAAAATCAACACACTTTTGTTCAATTTATGTATAACTAAACTTCCTACCAAGTTTTTATTAATTAAGCAGGGACTCCACATACATGAAATCATCAACATAAAACAAAAACGGCAAACTAGTTAACATTCAGTGTAATTTGTTTTTTGAGGTAGGATTCCACAAGTACATTGTCCATGTCTGTAAAACAGATAAGCTCTCTGGTGAAATTCTTGAATTTTTTAAATTAGAAGCATTGATATCATGATACTGTTTATCTTTATTTACACACAGTCATTAAATGCAATTATAAAATATTAGAGTTGACTGAAAGATGAAGACATCAATTTTGAGTCTGTAAAATATTTCGTAAACATAAAAGATTAGATTATATAAGCATTTAATTCAGGAGTTCAATTACATGATTGCCAATAATATTTTAATTTCATGAAAATAACTCTGAAATTTTTCAACATTTTATGATAAATAGAATCTGTAACAAGAAAAAAAGGATACAAATTAGAGAATAGCTATAACACATGATCTAATGACAATATTTTCATATTATTAAATAACGCTTCTAACCCACAACGTAAATTAAGATTAAATTGATTAGCCCAATTTATTATAGCTGTAATTAATTGGGCTAATCAATTTAATCTTAATATTTTCATAGCTCCTCATTGGTTGTTGTAAAACAGAAATATAATGTATGATGAAAAGTTAAAACTTGTTCAACTCTCTTCTGCTTTGGTTTCAGTCAATATTAACTGAAAATTTTTTTAAATTTCAGTTGTAACTTTTGGTTTTAACACTTATTTTATGCCAGCGGAGTTTTCTGGTTCAGTAAATTTTAATTTTGTTTAAATAATCAAAAATTTCATTCAGAACATTTCATGCTGATAAAAGCTTTTTCTTACAATTTTGAGCATCTCAATAAGCCATCATTTGAAACTATCTTCAAATACTGATGTTTCAACCTCCTTGAGGAATACAGTACAAATATTGTACTATAATATGAAAGTTTGATTACATGTATTATTTAGTCTTCGCATAAACATTTTGTTGATATCAATATATTAAAACAAAGAAAATGTAAAGGTAGTACTCAATGTCTAATTTTTCTCCGAACAATTTCTAATACTTAATACATATCTTTAGAATTCAATCATAATTTATGAAATAAAATTAATAGTATAAAAATTACTCAAAGACAATTGTTAAACTTTGTCATGATTTACCTGTATTTGAAATAAAAGTGAAATTAAAACTATAATCTTTTTTTTAAAAAGAAGCAGCAACTATATTTTTATTATTTAAAATGATATCACATTATAATAAAATATACAAAAAATTATAACAGATAATGAATTATTTGACTTAGAAAAATTTACTAAAGATAATTTATAATTTATAAAATCAAATCAATGAAAGTTCATTTCAGGTCATAACAGAAAATATTTTAACCAAATTAAATGGTAAACAAATTACCAAATGTCAACTATATATCAACTCATCATACTCATTTATTTTATTCAAATTTTATCAATTTTATCAATTTACATCATTTATGAAATTGATTAATATTTAAATTATTTATTTTTAATTCATATTACTTATTTCTCTTTCTCAATAATGTATAATAATTTTAAAACATTTACCTCTGACTAATTTGGCAACAGTCACCTCTTGTGAAATGCTCTCGAACCCCAACTTCCCTCTAAATTTGTATTTAAAAAAAATTTTTTATAATCATTTAGTTGTTGTAACTGACTTAACATTATTCATTCATACAAGATGCATACCTAAGTTTAAATTTATAAAAAAAGTTTTTGATTGATGTTAAATTGAATCATTTCTATCTTCAAAATTCACTCATTCATGATATATACAAATTTTGGCATGACCTAGTAATTTATTTAAGTCCTCATGAAAGGACCTTTTTCAAATATTGTTTAGTTCTCTCTGCATAGCCTTTTGGATTCCCAAAATTGGCTGAAATTGTCCCTTTCAAATCAAATTTTAATTTGGGTAACAGGAAGTGGTCAGTTTGGATTTGCCAGATTGTTGGAAACTGCTATTTCCCAAATTAAGATTTTGCTTTGAAAGAAAGACAATTTCGGTCAATTTTGAGAATCCGAAATTCTATAGAGGAAACTAAACAGCTTCCAAAAAGATACTTTCATGAGGACCTAAATAAATTACTAGATCATGCCAAAATTTATATATATCACAGAGGAGTGTATTTTGAAGACTGAAATTAAATCTAATAATTTCTGTCAAAAACTTTACTTTTATAAATTCAGTCCCCAAACTTAGTTGATGCATCTTGTATATCTAAGAAAACAAACTATTTTAATCTATTCTATCTGCTTAATTGTAAAAAGTTTTAAGATTAAATGACTGCTTTTAAAACTTTAATTCTTCTATTCTCATTTAGTTTTGTTTTCCTAGAAAATCTTCTAAAAAACAATACTAAATAACATCTTCTAATACAGTGGAATCCACTTATTAGAGCAGTTGTGGCTGACGTTTTCATTGTGAAAATGTGTATGTCGAACGTTCAGTGTCACCTTCCTGTAAGCCTAGAAGTTTGACAATGGCATTTGGAATGTCAGTGGAATCATGCTCAACATTCCAAATGCCATTGACAAACTTCTAGGCTTACAGGAAGGTGACGCTGAATGTCTGACATGCACATTTTCACGATAAAAACATTGGCGCAAACTCTCTATTATGATCACTTTGGGACTTGCAATTTTTGATAACAATAACTGACTGGTAACATTAAACAGAGGATAAGAAACTTTCATTATTGAATTCAATTCATTACAAACAATTACAGTATGATATTTGTACAATTTATATGCATATTTAATACAACATTAACTACAAACAGAATAAGTGGCTGCTTTTTTTTTTTTTTAATTATAGAATTCAAATATTGCCTGAAGAAGGTTGATTAAGAAGACTGAAAACATTAGAATAATAAATATTTACTGCATAGTAAATGGTTTTGTTTTGTGGTTACACATTTGTATATGCTACATTTCTTATTTACAACTGTTTTTGAAAACATAAAATTTATTTAAAAAACTTATCAAGTATTGTTTGTCATTTGTTTAGCTCTTGAATAGTATTGTAATAGTCAATATTTTGCAAACTTTGTTGCTCTATATTACACACCACAACAAAGAATTCACAGAGCTTTTTGTATCTGGGCGTTAGTTGGAGGAACTTTTGAAATTTCTTCTGTAAATAGGTTAGGTCCATTTTCTTCTGATAGTTTGGAGTTATCACCAACAACATCTTGACATACTTCTGATACTGTCATTTTAGCTGTCACTTCAACATTACTGTCTATATCAATCCAATTTTCAAATTTATTTTTAGACATACTACCTGGAATTCTTTTGCATCTTTGGAGTTCTTTGGATGCAGGAGTTTTAGCATTTATTTTAGAAAATCCATCTTTTTGGAAGCATCTTTTTAATGGTTTTCTTTGACACTTTCTTCCAAGACATTGCTAACGAATGCAATGTATCAAGAAGGGAAACTTTTTTTAGTACAATTGCACTTGCATCAGAATGATCTTTAATTTCATCAAGTTCAGCTATAATTTATTGGGTTGTTCGGAAAGTAAGTTCGTTTTTTTCCCATGAAAAAAACAATATTTTTATAATAAATAAATATTTTATTGAATTATATATTGACCATTTTGGTCAAATACCTGTTGTCATCGTTTCTGGTAGTAGTATGATTTCACATTCATAAAAGTTTTGATCGTTGCTTACAAAAAACTGATTCAAGTGATTTTTGACATTGTCATTTCAAGTAAATGTCTTAGAGTTAAAAAATTTTGTATAGACCGGAACAAGTAATAATCTGAGTGTGCTCGATCTGGCAAATATGGTTGGTGTGATAGCACATCCCATCTAAGTTATAACAGTTTCTGACGAGTTACCAAACTTGTGTGAAATTTGAAATTATCGTGGTAAAACACTACACCTATTTTGTCGATCAATTCTGGCCGCCTTTTCTGTTTGATGATATTACTCAATTTGTTTACTCGATGGCAGTATACTTTCGAATCAATTGTTAAATTGTCTGGTAAAAGCTCCAAAAACAAAATTTCCTTAAAATCCCACCAAAGAAAGCATTTCTCTTTCAGAACATGTGAAACCCATATATCAAGCTTTGAAACAAAACCAATTTGTTTCAAGTAATCATAAACAGTTCAATTTGACAAATTTAGTCTCTTAGTGATTTCACATGTTATTTAGCAGTTTGCTTCAATCAGTATGTTTATTTTGTTTTCATTGGTGTCAACTGGCCATCCAGAACATGATGCATCTTCAATATTGAAATTGCCAGAATGAAATTTTGTAAACCAGTTTTGGCACTGTCGTTCTGTCAATACATCTTCTCCATACATGTCACACAATTTTTTCTCGCTTCAAAAGCATTTTTACCTTTTCAGTAATAAAAGAGCAAAATATGCCGAAAATGCTGCTTTCGATCTTTCATATTTGATGGGACACAAAAAATAAACAATCACACAAAATCAAACAAAATTTTTTACAAATAAGCCTTAAAATGCTAGCTGTCAAAATATATAATGATAATACGGTTTAGAATGAAAATGGCAGAAAAATACAACTAATCTGTCTAGTGGTAAAAAAAAACGAAATTACTTTCTGAACAACCTAATAAGTATGAATTTGGCTGCAGTAATAAGCTTTTAAAGTTTATATGATATCTTGGTCACTTGGTTGAATTAACAATGTAATGTTCAAAGGTAAGAAAATCATTCTGATTTTTTTTAATGACAATTGTTGACGTGCATCAATGCAGTTGTCTACTAACAAGACAATTTTTTGTTTTAATTCACAATCTCAATTAACCAATTGTTAAATATGACATTTATCATCTCAGAATTTGCACTAGAAAATTAATCAACAGGCAAACTTTTGACACCTTTAAAATACCAAAAATTTTTACCTTTTCCAATCACCAGAAGTTCTTGCTTTTTAACTATCATATATAAATTAAGCCAAATTTCAGGCAACTCAAAGAGTGGGGAATTGCATGGGTCTACTAGGGTGGTGAAGAGACTCAATAAACAGAAGGCACCTTTCACCACAGCTCCTAAGTAAAATGGAGCAGTCCCAAAGTGGGGATGATAATAATAATAATAATAATAATAATAATAATAACTCTCCCGTGGTCACCACCTGGTCGTGGTGGGAGAGCCCAGTAATTTTACTGAACCATAGGGCAATGCAGGCTGGAGCACAAGCTCCTGGTAGGGACACCCATGCCAGTAAGGTCTATGGGGAGAAATGAAGCTAAGAGTGACCACACACCCACATTATGTGGAGATAATCATAATGGTAGTAACCAGATCAAAGTGTGATACCGGCTCGGACGTCGCCCGGGTTAACAAGGTCCGCGTTCGTGGGTTAGGCAGAGGCTCACGTTCGAAAAATAGGCT
>NW_019385345.1:209882-215581 GCF_000671375.1 Centruroides sculpturatus | reverse complement strand
ATCCCAATATACCTCGACCTCTTGCTGTTTGGCAAATGCTGTGAGCACTGTGGCATCTATGTTCTTACTCACAGAGTATTTATGTTCCTTTAATCTTTGTTTTAACTGCCGCATAGTAGCACCCACGTAAACAAGGTCTGAGTTGAACCGCTGATCCTTTATAGGTATAGAATAAACCCCTGGTAAATTATTTCGCTTTTCCTTTCTCTTATCATTTCTTAACCTTCTGTAGATCGTCGGATTACGCCGATATACTGTTTGTAGATTATTATTGTTCGCCACTCTCCTAATCATTTTGTTTAAAAAAGGAAAATAATTAAGAACTACTCTTCGTTCCTGGGTCATAATTTTGGGATGCTGCCGATTCTGATTCTGAAACTTCGTAATAAGCTCGTCCACCTCCCCCCTCCGATAGCATTGCTGCATTCCTAATGTAATCCAACTCTTTGTAAGTATCATAGATACTCATGCAATGCATATATGCCCATTTAATCCATGCCCTAATCACTGCATATTTAATGTGCCTAGGATCAATGGAATTCCTGAGAATAATGATAGGTTGATAAACTGGTTTGCGATAAATGTCCATCCAGATTTCTCCTTCCTTGCATTTGATAGATAATACCACAAACAAATTTTAGAGCTGGCCGACCTAGTCTGTTATACATCATTTTTCGACTTTCAAGAAAAGACATATCTACAAGGAAGAGGTGTGCCAATGGGTAGCCCTACGTCTGCTTTATTATGTGAATTAGTCTTGCGTCAGATGGAAAGCAATATCCTGCCCATGTTTCAAAACGAAATAATAGTATACTCAAGATATGTAGATGATATTTTCATTCTATGGAGAAATGATAACAATGTGCAATGATTTTTAAACACAGTCAACAATAACCCATATGGTTTAACTTTGGGTCTAGAGCAAGAGAATAGTAGTAATATTAACGTCCTCGATTTATCTATCAAATGCAAGGAAGGAGAAATCTGGACGGACATTTATCGCAAACCAGTTTATCAACCTATCATTATTATCAGGAATTCCATCAATCCTAGGCACATTAAATATGCAGTGATTAGGGCATGGATTAAATGGGCATATACGCATTGCATGAGTATCTATGATACTTACAAAGAGTTGGATTACATTAGGAATACAGCAATGCAGCAATGCTATCGGAGGGGGAAGGTGGACGAGCTTATTACGAAGTTTCAGAATCAGAATCACCAGCATCCCAAAATTATGACCCAGGAACGAAGAGTAGTTCTTAATTATTTTCCTTTTTTAAACAAAATGATTAGGAGAGTGGCGAACAGTAATAATCTACAAATAGTATATCGGCGTAATCCGACGATCTACAGAATGTTAAGAAACGATAAGAGAAAGGAAAAGCGAAATAATTTACCAGGAGTTTATTCTATACCTATAAAGGATCAGCGGTTCAACTCAGACCTTGTTTANAGTACCGCATTGGTAGTAACAGAGGAGTTGGGGCTCTTAAAACCAATGCAACCAACAAGAAAGTCAAACCAAAAACCAAAATGGAAGATCAGGTTGGAATTGAAAATCAAAAATCTGCGATCGGATGTGAGTAATTTGAAAAATATGAAAGAAAAGAAATTGAAGAATGCTAAAACCAAGCAATACTTGGTTAGAAAGTATTGGCTGAACACTCGGAAAATTGAGGAGGCTTTGGAAATTGTAAAAGAACAAATTGTAGCAACAGCGAGGAAAATCGAAAGATACGAGGCCAGGATCATCCAGTACAGGCAAAATCAACTATTTCAGATAGACCAAAGACGGTTTTACCAAAGTCTGAGTAAACCAAGAGATAGAGTAGCTGAACATCCTGAGAAAGCAGCAACAATTGAGTTTTGGAGAGAACTCTGGGAAAATGAGAAGGATTATAACAAAAATGCTGAATGGATAAAGGAGTTTGAAGTGAGATTCTTAAAGAACAAAATGCAACAGATGGAAATAACAACTGCAATGATTAATAGGCGATTAAAAAAAGTTAGGAATTGGACTTCACCTGGCAATGATCAGTTGCATGGATTTTGGCTTAAATACTTGACCTCTCTGCATAAAAAAATGGCTCAGCAATTCAATGAGATGCTGCAAAACGGAAACATCAAAGAATGGTTAGCAGTTGGAAGAACATATTTGATACAAAAAGATTCAGTAAAGGGAATAGTGCCAGGAAACTATAGACCAATCACTTGTCTGCCCACTATGTTTAAATTGTTGACTTTTTTAGTGTTCTTTTTTAACATTGTTGAACCAATGTTAAAAAAGAACACTAAAAAAGAACACATGAAATACAAATTAAACAGAAACCGAAATGCGCATGCATAATTCATCGAACTTGAGTCTTCTGAAAATCTATAACTTGCAAATAACATAAAAAAATAATTAAGCCGCCAAAAATGAATGGGGAGAATATACATTGATTACAAGGTGTTAATCTGCCTTATTGTAAAAGGATTTCCAGGCATAAGATAACCCTTCTGCATCTCTATCTTTTCAAGGTGTTTCAATGCCTGTCTGGAATTCGCGGCTCTAATGATCAAGGCTTGATCCCAATATACCTCGACCTCTTGCTGTTTGGCAAATGCTGTGAGCACTGTGGCATCTATGTTCTTACTCACAGAGTATTTATGTTCCTTGAGTCTTTGTTTTAACTGCCGCATAGTAGCACCCACGTAAACAAGGTCTGAGTTGAACCGCTGATCCTTTACAGGTATAGAATAAACTCCTGGTAAATTATTTCACTTTTCCTTTCTCTTATCGTTTCTTAACATTCTGTAGATCGTCGGATTACGCCGATATACTGTTTGTAGATTATTATTGTTCGCCACTCTCCTAATCATTTTGTTTAAAAAAGGAAAATAATTAAGAACTACTCTTCGTTCCTGGGTCATAATTTTGGGATGCTGCCGATTCTGATTCTGAAACTTCGTAATAAGCTCGTCCACCTCCCCCCTCCGATAGCATTGCTGCATTCCTAATGTAATCCAACTCTTTGTAAGTATCATAGATACTCATGCAATGCATATATGCCCATTTAATCCATGCCCTAATCACTGCATATTTAATGTGCCTAGGATCAATGGAATTCCTGAGAATAATGATAGGTTGATAAACTGGTTTGCGATAAATGTCCATCCAGATTTCTCCTTCCTTGCATTTGATAGATAAATCGAGGAAGTTAATATTACTACTACTCTCTTGCTCTAGACCCAAAGTTAAACCATATGGGTTATTGTTGACTGTGTTTAAAAAACATTGCACGTTGTTATCATTTCTCCATAGAATGAAAATATCATCTACATATCTTGAGTATACTATTATTTCGTTTTGAAACATGGGCAGGATATTGCTTTCCATCTGACGCAAGACTAATTCACATAATAAAGCAGACGTAGGGCTACCCATTGGCACACCTCTTCCTTGTAGATATGTCTTTTCTTGAAAGTCGAAAAATGATGTATAACAGACTAGGTCGGCCAGCTCTAAAATTTGTTTGTGGTATTATCTATCAAATGCAAGGAAGGAGAAATCTGGATGGACATTTATCGCAAACCAGTTTATCAACCTATCATTATTCTCAGGAATTCCATTGATCCTAGGCACATTAAATATGCAGTGATTAGGGCATGGATTAAATGGGCATATATGCATTGCATGAGTATCTATGATACTTACAAAGAGTTGGATTACATTAGGAATACAGCAATGCAATCGGAGGGGGGAGGTGGACGAGCTTATTACGAAGTTTCAGAATCAGAATCGGCAGCATCCCAAAAAAATGACCCAGGAACGAAGAGTAGTTCTTAATTATTTTCCTTTTTTAAACAAAATGATTAGGAGAGTGGCGAACAGTAATAATCTACAAATAGTATATCGGCGTAATCCGACGATCTACAGAAGGTTAAGAAACGATAAGAGAAAGGAAAAGGGAAATAATTTACCAGGAGTTTACTCTATACCTATAAAGGATCAGCGGTTCAACTCAGACCTTGTTTATGTGGGTGCTACTATGCGGCAGTTAAAACAAAGACTCAAGGAACATAAATACTCTGTGAGTAAGAACATAGATGCCACAGTGCTCACAGCATTTGCCAAACAGCAAGAGGTCGAGGTATATTGGGATCAAGCCTCGATCATTAGAGCCACGAATTCCAGACAGGCATTGAAACATCTTGAATGGATAGAGATACACAAGGCACACATAAATAAGGGATGCATTAATCATAGAGATGCAGAAGGGTTATCTTATGCCTGGAAATCCTTTTACAATAACGCCAAAAAAAAGAGGGGGAATATATGTTGTAAACAACGTATATTCCCCCTCTTTTTTTTGGCGGCTTTATTATTTTTTTATGTTATTTGCAAGTTATTTATAGATTTTCAGAAGACTCAAGTCCGATGAAGTACGCATGCGCATTTCGGTTTCTGTTTAATTTGTATTTCATGCGTTCTTTTTTAACCTTGGTTCAACTGAATATGGCCATTTAAAAACGGTCGAAAACTTTTTTATTAAACATTTTTTATTGCTGGATAGTTAAAGGTTTATTTTATTTATATTATTTATTCATTCAAGTGTAAGTTCTTGTTTTTATTTATTTATTTAAAGAAACAACTCAAAAACATTTTAAAGAAAATCAAAACACACACAAAACATGAACACCACAACGCACACATTACAGAATATATTGATACACTAAAACAAAAACTCGCAGCCAAAGCACGTAGATTCAAACGATATAAAACATGTACACTAAGAAAACAACAAAATAAATTATTCACAAACAATGAAAAACTTTTCTACAGACAAATCAGTACCAAAACAAATACTGATACACAACACAGTGGCACACCAACAGAAGAACTCACAACTTATTGATCTTCTCTTTGGTCCAATGCTGTTACACACAATGCTGAAGCAGGCTGGATCGAGGAGGAGAATAGAAACTTGCACAACATACCAACTATGCCCTGTGCTGAAATAAACATACACTACATCCGCTACGCTGTTAACAAAACACACAACTGGAAGACACCTGGGCCCTTAGTCTCGAGTTTTTCATGTTGTACTCAAACTGACGTCATCGAACTCACTCGTGTTACTATGACTCACATAATCGGTAGTCTCAAGTTAGACCCTTCGAGTAAACTCGAAAGGCGAGCGGAAGTAGGTCATATTCACTTGTTTACGTTTGTCGATAAGCATGATGGGATTATTTACAATGCATCTGGGTTTGCGACTATAATGATTCGACCAATCAACTTAACTGTAACAAGTTGTAAACAAATCAACGCAAATTAGTTTACATGTGCTACAGTTAAAAGTTGTCTTGTGGCAATATAGTATGCAGAAACAAAATGAAAACCTCGAATGTTTTATTTTAAAAAATAAGCGAAGAACAAAAAGAAATATTAGTAACATATATAGAAAATAATAAGAAAATAAACAGGGGAAAATTTGACAACGAATTTACAAGAAAAAGACAATTCGCTTTGTGGAGAGAATTATTTGAAAAATTAATTGCGTGTGTTGAACCTAAAAAATCCGTTATGTAATGGAAAATGTATTTAAACTTAATCCTTTCTTCATATAGTTTTCTTCCTTGATCTATTTCTTAAATTGTTTTGTCTATTAAGATTATTTATTAATCAGAACTTAACACTTCTGATTAAT
>NW_019385345.1:178388-209298 GCF_000671375.1 Centruroides sculpturatus | reverse complement strand
TAGAAATCACAGGGGATGCAAAGAACAGTTACTCATAGATTCAGTCATTCTATGGCAAGCACACAAACAACACACAAACATACACATGGCATATATAGACTACAGAAAAGCATTCGACAGTGTTCCACACAGTTGGCTGCTACATATTCTACACATGTACAAAATACATCCATCATTCATTGCATTCTTCCAAAACACTATGCAGCACTGGAGAACAACACTACATCTCAGGGTTAGTAACACTTCCATACAAACAAATGAGATATTCATTAGGCGAGGAACTTTTCAAGGAGATTCCTTGAGTCCACTCTGGTTCTGCTTAGCCCTGAACCCATTATCCAACATGTTAAACAACACGCAATATGGCTACAACATCAGACATGAAAAAACAACACAGCTTATGCTGTCACATCTCATGTACATGGACGACATAAAACTGTATGCATCCACACAGAAACAACTTCATCAACTCCTACAAATCACACACTCATACACCAAAGACATACAAATGGCATTTGGCTTAGACAAATGCAAAACACTTCACATAAAAAAAGGAATCCTGAAGAAAGAAGATTTTGCATTTGGAAATGGAGACGTTATTGAATCCATGGAAGAGGGTGAGTTCTACAAGTATTTAGAATTCCAACAGGCCAAACTAACAGAACATACACAAATAAAGCAAAGATTAATTAAAGAATATCAAAGTAGGTTAAATGCCATTCTCAAAACACAGCTAAATGCAAAACACATAGTTAAAGCAATAAACACATATGTAGTCCCAGTACTCACATACTCTTTTGGAGTTATACATTGGACTCTCACAGATCTTGAGCAACTCCAAAGGAAAACAAGAACACTTATTAAGCATAAACAACATCACCCTAAATCTGTCATAGAAAGATTAACCCTTCCACGTAAAGATGGCAGATGTGGCCTGATTGACATAGCTAACCTTCACTACAAACAGTCATTGTGAGAGTTTTTCTACAGGAAACAAGAAACATCACAGTTACATAAAGCAGTAACTCTAGCAGACTCAAATAACATACCATTAAACTTACATTCACATCATACAGACTTGACACAACATATAAAAAGCATAGACACCATCAAGCAATCATGGGCTCAAAAGGCACTCCATGGGAGGCATCCTTACGACCTGGCCCAGGATTTTGCTGACAAAACTGCGTCAAACAGCTGGTTAGATCGAAGATGCCTCTTTGGGGAGACGGAAAGATTCATGATTGCCATACAGGATCAGGTCATAAATACTAAAAACTACAGAAAACGCATACTCAAAGATACAACACACAAATGTCACATCATGCCAGAAACTATACAACACATTACATCTGGGTGCAAGCTCTTGGCACAGACAGATTATTTACACAGACACAATCAAGTAGCAAATATAATACACCAAGAGCTTGCAAAGAAACACAAACTGGTAGACATTCACGAACCATACTACAAATACATTCCACAGACACTTTTGGAAAACAACACGCACAAAATGTACTACGACAGAGCCATAATCACAGATAAAACAATTTACCACAACAGACCAGACATCACACTCATTGACAAACACAATAAAATCACATACATTATAGACATAGCACATGCACTGAAAAAATTAGCAAGTACACAGAACTTGCCCAGGAAATAAGGCATCTGTGGAGGATGGATAGGGTGCTTATTGTACCTGTCGTTCTCTCCTGTACAGGTGTGATACCACACACACTACACAAAAGCCTGGGAACATTACAATTGAATAGAAATACATACATCACACTACAGAAGGCCACTATATTGAATACATGCCACATTGTTAGGAAATTCCTGAATACAGACACAGGCACTTATTTAATTTTTGTTTTTGGTTGCTATGCCTTGACTTCGGTTCACACCAGTGGCTGTGTACTATGCCACTGGTGTGAACCGAATAACCCACTAAACCCAACACACAACAATAACAACTGATTGCTTATCACCTATCATATTAACACAACAAAGAACTGTCACTCACTCTTTTAAAATTTAAATCCTTTAGCAGTTTCATTTTTAAACAAATAAGTATGTTCACACATTGCAAAAAATAGAGTCCAGTTTCATCTGTATTATAAATATCCTGGGGTAAATATTCAGAAATAATTTTTGGCCACTGTCTTTATCCACTCATTAGCTGCTAACAAATCAGCACATTTTCTTCACTGTGAAGATGTTTATACAAGATATTCTCTTGCTTTTTCCTCCTGTTGAACCATCCATCAATTGCAATAAAACCTTCTTTACCCAGTTTTTGCTAAGTCTGCTTTTTGATGCATAATAGATCCATTAACCAGAGCATTCTTTTACAAATGTTACTAAACCAAATTTTTAATGACAACTCAACTTGACTATTCTTCTTAGATCATTCTCTCTTGTGATCAATGTTTTCATTAAAAAGTGAAGAAATTTCTGTGTTTGATATGTTTTTTGAGATTTTACACAAGAGTGGTTGTGAAATTTTTAAATCACAGCTGCACTAGGTTGACTCATTTTGGGCAACTTATAACACTCTAAAATTCTTTGTTTTTCTTGAAATCTACACTTTTATTTTGCTTCTGCCATGATCCAAAGGACTTTTTATAGAGCAATTTATAGCGGTTTCATCACTCAACAGATCACAAAATTAAACTAAAGAAATTGCAATGAAATTTTTATTTCTAAAGATATGCTTAAAGTAAAGATCTACAGTACATATATTTTCTAAGAAATCTTGTCATACTCTCCCATTATGTAAGATAAAAGGTATGCTTTTGGTTATGAATTTATTATGAATTTTTAAAGAATTTTTATTGTTTGTCCTCAAGTATAATTATCACCATTAATAACAATAGCTGAATTACTTTAAACTAATTTAATATAATGTGCTTTGGGACTGATTACGATAACAATAGATGACTGATAATGTTATCCATGATTATAATAACTGGATTCCATTGTATTAGTATGATAATAAAAGAATTGATTAATAATTAGAAAAACAATAATTTCTTTTAATATAAATATATCCCATATTTCATAATTTTTGTTTGTAAACATTTCCTTTTTGCATAAAAAACATGCTATTAAAAAATACATTTTCATTCTTAAAATCTACTTGAAATTTAATTTATGATGTTTTAGAGATTACTAAAAAATTTATCTAATTATTATAAAGTAATAATGAATACAAAAATATTAATCTTAAAAATACATCATTACAGTTCAGTTCTTTAAATCTTAACTTACAAAAGCTTGATAAATAACTCAATTTTATAAATTATTATCTTTATTATAAATTATAAAGCAATTATTACTTTTTTAAGAAGACAATATAAAGATGGGGAAATTCTTTTTTTCCAATCATCATTTTTATTAAAAGTCCCTGAGTGTAAAAGAATTGTCTGTCTCAAGTCACTGACCTATAATGTAAAAATACAAATTATTTAAAAAAAAAAATAAATGTTAATATTGAATTTGAATTAAATCAAAGTTAAATACTTACGTCTAAAAGAGATGTATCAGGATTTGGATCAGCTGTAAAAAAATAAAATTTTAAGTATGTTTTAGTTGTCTGAAAGTACACTATTAATTTTTATATAAACAATATACCAATATATTTATATGTACAAGATCTGGTCAAAAAGTATCCGATTTTATTATTTTTTCTTTGCAAGTATTTACAAGCTGGGGAGGGAACTATGTTGTCATGTGACCTTGAACCCTATTGCATGTGTGTGAATTTTGTGAGCCCATCCAGCAGCCATGATAGTTGCATGTTTACACTGTTATCATCACATTAGTGATTAAGTGAAAATGGCAGAACATGAGAGATCCTGATTTTATGAAGATTATAACCAGAGATGAAACTCAGGTCACATCTCTGGTTATAATCTATGTTCCTGAGAGAAAGGAAAAATCATCCTAGTAGAAAATACAAGTCTCCATGACCAAATAAGGCTCAGCAATCATGCAGTAATATGAAGAACATGACTGTTTTTTCAACCACTAAGGTATAGTTCATGAGTATGCCCCTCTTGGTCAAACTGTGACAAAGGAGTATTACCTGACTGTTTTCTGACACTCTCACAATGGGTTCTTTCATCACGACAAATGCTCTGTGGACTGGAGCAATCTCATCCAGACATTCCTTGCAAAACATGGTATTGCACAGGTTCAGCAGCTTGTTTACTCCCCAGACATAGCTGCAGCCAATTTTTGGCACTATCCCAAACTCAAGATGCCAATCAAAGGAAAGATTTTAAGATGCAGAGATCAAGACTAACATGACAAAGTGTGTGATAGAGATCCCAATAAATAATTTTAAAAAATGCTTCCAACACTGAAAACATTGCTGGTGTGTGAACTCAAAAGGAGCCCACTTTGAAGGTAACTAGTGTTTTTTCCTTGACCTCAGGGTGGATATTTTTTGATCAGACCATGTACACACACACACACATTTTCTAATATATAAAAAAAATAAAGCTTATTTTTCAAATTTAACAGTTTTTACAATACAGTAGAGCGTCGTTTATCTGAATCAATTGGGGACTGGGGTCGTTCGGATAATCGATTATGTATGAAAAAATATATTAACCTATCCCATGTTGAAATTTTTCTCTATTGTGTGTTGGTTTGCGTTGAATTTTTGTCAATGTTAAGCCTAATAAAAATTTTTATAACAATTGTGGCTATTGTATCGTTAAAAATTATTTCTTTATTTTGTACAAACAAATTAAATATATTGAAAAATATAAAAACAAAAAAAATTATACTTTAGAAGTTAATCTAGTATCAAAAACGTTTGATTCAGCACAACATACGTCCCAACACACAGTTCTCAGAAAAACACCACACAAAAGTGCTAGTGCTGCCAGCTAAAACACACACACCAACATAAAAATATTGGAGTAGTCAAAGGTTGCAGCACCACAGCATTAGTGGAAATTTAAATTTGATGACTGGAACGCTTTTGGTTAATTAACCGATGTTTTGGTTGACTGGCTTTTGAATAAATGATGCTCTACTGTATCAGGATTTATTAGTATAAAATTACATATACTGTATATAAACATTCAATCCATAATTCAAGTTTTTAATTAATTAAAGCCAAACAAATTACTAGATTGTAAGGTTACATATTAAGACTAATTGGGCTGCAATTTTCAAAAATTGCAGAGCCATAAATTTCTACTGGTTTGGTCCATCCGTCATTCTTTAATCTTCTGAATGGAGTTAGATAGATGAAAGTAAAGACCAGATATGGAAAGCTTAGAGGCAAGAGGCCCCAATTTTAACTATATAAAAACTTCCGGTTTGGACCAGAAATCAAGTTATTTCAATTCAAAAATTTTCTCCAGAATTGAGTTAGACAGATGACCAGCATGACAGGAAAATGATGTACAGGAGCAAGACACTACTAAAATTGAGAGCATTGTGACAATGTCACAATCAATAATTCCTTATTTTAATAATTATAAACAAATTTTTAGTTTTAATTTAGAAAATTCTGGAAGAAAAGAATTGACCTGGAGCAAGACTTGAATTCACAACTCCTGCAAATTGTGCAATACATTGTCAGTTTTGCTAACTGGATTTCTATCTGATCATTGCTTCCAGAACTATTAATAATTAAGATATATTCATACTGGTCAATCATGGCACTGACTGGGGATGATTTTACCATCTTGACTTTCCATAGTTATCAGCCAGATATTGCATTACTCCAGCATATCTAACTATATAAAGCTGAAAAACCAGAATCTTCCTTTCTTTTTGTCACTGTATGCCAAAAATGGCCACTAGCTATTATTTAAATTAACAATAAATTCAGTAAATTATTACTTGATGTGGGTTTTTTGCATTTTTGGCTGCATTTTAATAGGGTACACCGTGAGAAATTCAGTATATTATGATTTTTATTCATAATAGGAATTTATTATTTATATCACAGAATGACGCCGCTGCTGCTAGAATGCCCACTAGAGGCGTCCCAGGCTATTAGAATAGAAGGATCAGAAGTACAAAATAATCTAATAATCTTAATCTTTGTTGTTGTTTTTTGCCCAGGCATATCTGCTGGTTGTATATAAACATTCAATCCATAACCTGAATTTTTAATTAAAACCAAACAAACTATCAGATAATCATGACACTAGATTTTTTTGGCTTGGTAGACTGAAGACTGTGGATGTTAAAATTGTTCCCAGATGGCACAAGTGACCAATATGATTATATCTTAATTATTACTACTTCTGGTGCAAAGATCAGAACTATTAATCAGAGGTCCAGATAGAATAACTGGCAATGCATCTGTATGATTTGCAGGTTTGAGTACTGCTTCCAGACTGATTCCTTTCTTCTAAAATTTTCTAAATTAAAATTAAAAAATTAATATTTATAATTATTAAATTTACATGATGGCCTCGCCGCCTAACTCTAGTCAAATTACTTAATAATTAATTATCAAAGTTAGCCTTAATATAGCCCAATAATCAGGTAGTTTATTTGGGTTTAATTAAAATTAAATACAGATATCCCCATATAACACAATAGTCAGGTTCTGGGAAAAAAGTGGCATGTTATGCGAATCTGTGCTATATGAAACAAAGGACTAGTACAAAACATTGGGCTAGGTTCCAAAAATTAGCAAAAGTATACTATTTTCTTTTCTTAATTAATGAGAAATATGTTTATGAAAGCAATCAATAATTAACTAACAATCATAATTGAAAGTATTGCATGCTAACATTAATTTTTTCTTCATTGATAAGCACTTAAATGAGAACATTTTTTCCCAGAAAAAAATATAGTCATCTTCCAAGTTTTCCAGTTGACCTTAATCGAAGTATCAGCAATATCTTGGTTTTTTCTACTTTTTTCCATAAAATCTTATACAGTAATACCTTGAATATCGTTGACTTTAGTTATTACCAGTTTCAGTTTTTGTTGTTTTATTTTGTGAAAAATTTCTCTGTTTTCATCAGCATGCCCACGTGACCTTGCAGCTAATTTTGTGAAAACAAAGGACAACCCACACATTTTCCTACTCAGTGTGGCATTGTTTCTCATTGTGTGAGCATTATTCCACACATCTAGCCAAACATTGCTTTCCTTTTAGCTCCATGGGACCAAAGAAAGTTTCCAGAGCCAGCAGTCTTTCGAATGTCATATTAAATGTTCAGTTATTCTTTACATTAGTCTTTTATATTCATTTTATATTAATTTCTTATTGTTTTTAGTATTAAACACTATATTTTTTCTCTGTAAAATGTGTTTTTGGTATGAATTTTGGAGTGTCTAGAATGAATTAATTGAATTTACATTGATTCATATGGAAATAATTGCCTTGGTTTTTATTGGTTTTGGATTTTGCTGATTGTTTTCAGATGAATTATTGATGAAAACCACGGTATCACTGTATTTTCATTTGCTTGCATTTGCCTAAGAGATCTTTAAAAATTTAATATTTTTATGTAGTAACTTTTAATTTATAAAAACAAAAGAAACAGTGACAGTCTTTTGAGTTCATTTGTTGATGAAGTGCTCTAACAGCAATATGTGGTTTATAGGAAAGTTAGAATAGGAAGCTAGGACAAGGAAGAAGAAAAATTGTACAATCAGGTCTCATTAAAGAAAACTGGGAGAAAGGTATGAAACAACATTAAAAATTTCAATATTCTAAAATCCATGGCCAAATATGAGACAACATGCATGCATGCTTGCTTGAATTAGAAAAAAATATTAAATGATAGTGTTTGTACTTAAAAATTGTGATGTTTTATATAGAAATGACTCCAATTCTCAAACAACATTAGAGTGAAACTATGTTGTATGGGGATTTCCCAATTCTCAAACAGTTAGGAATGCCATTTTGTACAAAGAGTAATCAATAGGATGACTAACACGCCAAATTAATATATAATAACAAAAACAAAGACACTGAGTTCAGCGTTACATGCATACGTTTTTTACCGTAACCATTTTCAACGAACTTATAGTCGTCGTCCTCAGGCGAATACAGATATTTACCAAAAAATTTTAAACAAAAATAATCGAATGCAGAATAGAACGCATAAGATAAGTTGAAACTATGTTAATACGAAGTAAATATTTAAACATAATTCGAAAACTGAACGAGCAGTTAGCTCCGTGAAGTGCGAGCTGGCGCATGCGCAGAGCCACGCTCACGCTACATGCATACTAGAGACTGCTAATACTCGCTTAAACACTTATACAGTGTGACCCATACACTAGGCAGCTCGAGCGTAGGGGTGTTGCAAGTGTCCGAGGTGGTAGTGAGGAGAGACTCCCATATAAAAACCGTTTTTCGATCCTTGCAGCTCTTGAGCATAACCGCTTGGGACCATAAAGGGTTGTAACCCTGCTCAAGTACCTTTCTTGTGAGCTCGGTGATGTGTCTTCCCCTCATAACATCGTCTTGGTGCTCATCAAGGTAGTGCGTATCTTATGCGTTCTATTCTGCATTCGATTATTTTTGTTTAAAATTTTTTGGTAAATATCTGTATTCGCCTGAGGATGATGACTATAAGTTTGTTGAAAGTGCTTGCGATAAAAAAACTTATGCATGTAACGCTGAACTCAGTGTCTTTGTTTTTGTTATTATGTACAAGGAATACCCATGTTTGATTTTTGATGAAAACAATAATTTTGCTTTGCTGAAAATTCCTTACTAATAAATATTTTTTCTAAAAAGAAAATTTAATATAATGACACATGTATTTGATATTCAGACTTAATATCTCCTCAAAGCCAAATTATGTCATTTTAGTTTGGGGAAAGAAAGAGAGAGAAAAGAAAAGAAATATAAGAAACAAAACTCAAAATACAATAAAAGTAACAATTAAAATCTCAAATATTTAAAATAAAAACATTGTTATTTATATCTTTCTGAAAAAATATGACTTTAAAAATGACCTTGAGCAATTATTTATTATTAATCAGTTCAAGAATGATAAATTGTAATGAAAGAACAATGATTCTGCTCTCATAGGAAGGGGGGAATTTTGATAGCAAGATTAATTTTTTACTTTTCATTACCCAATAACTTTTAAAAATAAAAGCACATGTAATCTACAACCATATCGTTTAGATGGACATGAAGAAGTCCAGATTTTAAGAAAATTGAGTTTACATTCATTCTTGTATATCAGTCCTTGCACATCTTTCTCATGTTTATCTGGAGGATATGCCTTCCATATGGTTGTGGCTCACCACTCCCACAGTTATGCTTCTTATCTTAAAGATAGGCCATATATAAACTTTATCATTGAACAAATAATGCGGCCCTTCACCTAATTGTAAGGTTTAAAGTTCAAACCTGTTTCAGATAGTTCCAAATAAACCAGCTGATATTCTGCCAAATATTTTACAATAGTAACATTCAAATAATTATTTGATATTTGAGTATTTTACTCAAATAAAAATCAATTATTAAAGAGCAATTATTTATTGTGATATTGTCACAATGCCAGTTTGCAATTTTTAATCTATTTAATTTGATATACAATAATGCCCCAAACTTATGCGATAGGTGGGGCCGAGCGATAACCACGTAATTCGGGGTATAATTTTGCAATTTGTGTAAAATCCAAGTCGGATGTAAGTAAGCTAATAAATGTTCTCGTTAATCTTATCTCGTCTTGTGATTCATTCATAGTTACAAGAAATCACCACATAGAGTCTCTCAAGTCTCTGTAGATATAACAAACACAGAAATAAATAACACAAAATAAATTGTAGCTATGTGTCGATTCTGCGTGACACATCCGAACATGTAAGCTGAACAATAGTGTGGGGGGAGAGTAACCAAGAGTTGCATGGCACTCAAACAAAAGACGAATCAACGAGATTTGAAAATTGTGTAACTCCGGATTTGAAGAAGTCGAGGTATTATTGTATATGCTCTCCACCTCAAATTAGTAGTGGCTTGCCCCTGTACATCATACTTTTCCTTTAACAATAGAGTTGTGCCGGTCATCTATCTAACACCTTTCAGGGAAAAATTTTTGAATTGAAATAATGTGACTTCCAGTTAGCATCGGAAGTTCGTATATAGTTAATCAGGGCCTCCTGTCCCTAAGGTTTCCATATCTGGTCTCAACATCTATCTAAGTCTGTTCTTGAGATTAAGAAAAGACAGATGGACAGACAACAGTGGAAATTTATAGACCTACAATTTTTTTCAAATTGCAGCCTAATAAACAGATTATCATAATTAATATTCTACTTAACAATATAATTCATTAATACATATGTTAATGCTATCATAAAATATAAAATCAAAAGTGTTAAATTAAAAAGTATGAAGTTATAAAATAAAAATAACTTATAAAATTAAATATCTTATATCTTAAATTTAAAGCAATTTATTTAAACAGGTATACCTCGCCTTATGTTGGTAATTGGTTCCAGGAGAGGCAACTTAAGTCGAAAAACAACGTAAGACAAATTTACTTGTCTCCGAATTTACTCGTCACTAGGATAAACCACAAATAACTGTTCCCAGTTCTGTATTTTATTTATAAATGCATTTTTAATAATATGTGGTTAATAAGAATCTATTTTAAGCTTACCAACAAATAAATTTTAGTTTTTAATATAGTACAGAAAAAAGTAATCTAAATTTATGAATTCATGTACATATAGTACATACTTGTAAATGTACATGTTTACAATTTGGCAATGTTTACAGTACATCACAGGCTCTTTATTTGTGAATGTGGTTTGCTCTAAGACATTATAAAATAAAATGATTTTGTAAGGTTAAATAACAAATACAGTTATTAAAATTATCTTGTGACAGTAGAAAAACTAATTTATATTAAATTTACCAATATCGAGTGGCGCTGACAATGACGCCAAACGGTAGCTATTGGAACTACTGTGGAAAACACCAATATTGAGCACTTAAAGACTGCTAAATAAGACGACAACACAGAAACACAGATGTTTTCATGTTTCGTTCTCTAGGATTTATATTAACATTTACTGTAAATGTACATATTTTAATGATTTTGTGTGTTTTAACGCTTTTCTAGTGATATTACGACTCCAATATTTGTGGCGGATGGATGTAAAGTCGAATAAAATGACTTAAAACTTGATTTTTATTTTTCCATATATTTTTTGACAAACAACGTATAATCGAGAACGACATAACTTGAGGTATACCTGTATTAATATAAAAAATATTGTAATTGTTACCTTGTGGAGGGCTGCAAAATTCATCATCTGAATCTTCCTGATATAAACAATCAGAATCGGCTGTGATAATTCTTACTTGTCCACTATGAAAGGAATATTCATAAAAGATTAATAAGAAATTCTATATTTTCATTCTCAAAATCATTGTAAAATGTTAATGAATTGCAATTAAAATCATTTATATCTACAATACGTGAAATGATATAATTTTCAAAAATTATGCTCTATATTATACTTTGAGTAGAAGCTATTGCCTCCCGTTCCTTTAGACAAGTCAAGAAAAAATTTTGATCATTCCCATAGGCAAAGCATGGACAAGTTAGAATGAACAAAGTTTGAAGAACAAAACACACTCATCGCCAATTATATAAGAGCAAAAGACAAAAGAATAAGGATATTGAAAAACCAAATTGATTTTTCTTTAAGCATTTTTCAACATTCAGATTATTTCATTACTGTATCTCATTTAACAAAAGCTGAGCTTCCTAAGAAGTCAAGATGTAATAGTTTGCAATGGTCATCCAATAAGATGCTTAAATTATTTCATTCATCCAATTATTGTTTAGAAAACATTGTGCAAAAATTTATTTTATTATTGTCAGTGTTCATTTTATTAAAAAAAAAAGTTACTGCTAGACACACAAATAGTAACTAAAGTTCTGTTTTCAGAAAAATGTAATAAAAACAATTTTTAAAACTGCTAATTATTTCCACTTTCTTTATAAAGGTAAACATTTATGTTGTATCATTTAGAGTATTTTCCAAATATTTTTTGTATATTTCCATCCGCACTTTCTTCCCTATTTTCTTGTTTGGATTTAGTGTCAGTTGATAAATGGTGTCCCTTTTAGTAACCACATTTTTACATATTCCTTTCAAAATATCATTAGCGTTTCTTCATACATCATTTCTAAAAAGAAAAAAAAAAACATATCAGAGATAGACAATTACCAAATAGAATTGCCTGTTCATCAAAAGAGGGCATCCAACAAAAGCGGCAGCCCAATCTCATTTGCTTTTTTATGTCAGTTCCAGTTGACTCATGACATTTTTCATTCTTGATAGGAGTGGTCCAGTTTGTTTCATTTGTTTTTATTGCACCAGTCAAATTTCTTGCCTAAACATGTACAATTTTTTTTTATTGAGTGCAATTGCTGGTACAACATACAAGCACATTCTGGCTAAAAAATAGCCTTGACTATTGTCTGCTAATTTTAAAAATTATTAAATAATTTTTAATGTATTTATCTTTTAATAATAAAAGTGAAAATACTTACTAATTTTTGGTTTAAGTAATTTAAGAAAAGTAGCATTAATAAATTTGTAAATAAGTAATACTAAAAGTAATAAGAATGCTATTAATATGTATACATGTAGCTACTAAGCATGTGAATGATGCAATCATACCACAAACATATATACACAATATTGTCTGCATTAAATTCCTTTTATGTTGCAAAGTGGACTTGTTTTCTTTACAGTTAATCAGGCCTGTAGTTGGAGAGGGAAAGGATGGCTCAGCCACTTCTAGAACATTCTGAGCTATCCCTGTCCACTGTTCCAAATGTCAAAATTCTGTTTGTAGATTTATCTAAAAAATTACATATAATCAATTTTTAATGTTTAAATTTCATATATATATATATATACATACTAAAATACATGCAAAAAATTTCAGGGGCTGATTCTTCAAATAATTTTAGCTATAAAAGTACATATGAACATATTTTTACAGAATGTTTAATATAGTGCCATTCAATGTAGTTCAATGTAGTGCCATTGAAAATGTTGAATTGCAGAATTGCATTGCTACATCCTGCAAAATAATTTGACACATTCCTGATATTTGTGAACACATATACCAATCAATGTGATTTGGAGAATAGAATCCTGTATTATGGTTGTAAGGTGGTCATTTTAAACAGTTATTACAACTATGCCATTTTCAACATATGTTCTATGCACTTTAGTGCACACAACACTTAACACCTCAATACTACTTCCAGCAGTCAAAAGATTTTAATATTCTAACGTTTTCGGCCGTCTTTTAGAGGCCCTCTTCAGATGGGCCTCTAATAATTTCAACCACTAAAGTGGTTGAAATTATTCGAAAAATCAATCCTTGAAATTTTTTGCATACATTTAGAATCAACCTATACAATATTAGGGCTTCCCAATGGAGTTGGTATCAATACCTTACTACATTTAGATGACAAATCACAAAATTCAATGTTTTCATGTTTGAACAAAGATATTCTCCTATGGTTAACTGTCGGATACCATACTGCCATTTAAATTAGTTAACCATCCAGATGATGCGTTAAATTTGCATTTAATCCTAGTGATTCATAAAAGAACTTTGTTTTCTCTGCACTCATTGCAGCAGAAATTGGTATTTGTTTAGCTCTCTTCTGATAATCCAGGTTCTTTTATGAAAATGTTTTCATACTCTTCCAGTTTGAACACACAGCTACATTATCTCATTCCTTAAAGGACATTAATTTCTTTTTACTGCTTTTTATGCCATAATTATTGACTAGTGACTTGTTGATTCTCCTTTTCAAAATTTTTCACAGATTTCTAATTTCTGTCTCTTTTGTTTCACATATGCCATATTCAAAATTATCCTTGAATCGACACTTATAATAAACCTTGGAAGTAACTAAATGCATACCACATACAATTTTCCAGCAAGTGATGTTTGTGGATCAAATATTTTCAGTTTTTATACTGGAATGAATAAATAATATAAATAAAGTAAACCTTTAACTATCCAGCAATAAAAAATGTTCAATAAAAACGTTTTCAACCATTTTTAAACGGCCATCTTCAGTTGAACCAACGTTAAAAAAGAACGCATGAAATACAAATTAAACAGAAACCGAAATGCGCATGCGTAATTCATCAGACTTGCGTCTTCTGAAAATCTATAAGTAACTTGCAAATAACATAAAAATAATAAAGCCACCAAAAAAGGGGGAGAGAAAATATACGTTGATTACAAGGTGTTAATCTGCGTTATTGTAAAAGGATTTCCAGGCATAAGATAACCCTTCNTATCATTAAAAGTATTTTATAATATAATAAAATGATAGATATTAAGTAATAAAAAATAATAATATAATTTCCATTGATAATTCATGTTTTTGGTTATCAAAATATATAAAATTACTTGTCCTAACTGAGTGACTGATTCATCATCGCCCAGAGCAAACCGCTGAACCTATAGGTGAAATTTTGTACATAGTTAGGGTATGTCATGAAAACGCACACTAAGGATTTTTGGAGATTCCTCCGTGGGGGGAGACAAAAGGATTAAAACTTAACCTGAAGAACGGCTTCTACTGTACTATTTTACATGCGATTTTTTGTTTTCGACTACGTTTAGTTTTCATTGAGTACTTAGGTGTATTAAATTGATAGCATTTCAGACATTGTTATAAATATTTTTATATATTTCAATTTTTTAAACAAATGTTCGAACCGTTTTAAATTTGAATTTGTTATTGCATATTGGTTTGATTATAGAACGATTGTAAATATTCCAGAAAATTAATCAAATTGAAAATAGTTCGTTTGATTCTCAGCAATTCTCATCATTCTCAGCAGTAGGTGTTATATAACAATTACTATGGTTGTTGAAATGCTGAATATAAATGGGGTTTGCTTGCAAAAGCCCCGCAGGCAAAGTCATGGGTAACAGCTAGTTTAATATAAAAATAACAAAAAAATATCATTTACATATTAAATGAATGCATGCAAATCATTTTAAAATATTCTCATGAATTATAGCACACATATTACCATTTCTACCACTCTTTACTTACATTATCTTCATCGACAAAGGATATGGTATTCTATTTTACAGATTTTCAACTAGTGTAGAAAAGCATATACCAAGATACTACACTGAACAGTTAAACGTAGCTATAATGTCAAATTATACACTTTCTAGACGAAACAAATGGCAATAAGATTTAGCTCACAAGTAAATATACAATGTATTAACATTAAACATAAAAATAAATTATTAATTCACGAGTAATGTATTTGCACAGTCTTTTCATAATCAGTCATAGTATTTACAATGTTTGTTCTATTTACTTTCTACATAAATAAGACTTTTTAAAGTTATCAAAATCAAATTCATGGTGTGCAATGGTAATCATTGACAGATATGACAGAAAACATGTTTATTTCAAACATTTCAGCTGTGTAGACTCAATTACACTAAATTTCAGCAAATGTAAACAATTCTTCAGAAAAAAATCACCTTTGAAATAACATTATCACAAGACATTTCGTTAGCTTTCACAATACTTGTTTTCTCATTTTCATCGGTGACGAAAACGTGTTAATAACTTATTTTACGTTTAATCATTATATTTCGTTGAACGAATAACATTTAGATTTTGTAACGCTATTGAAAGGAAAACAATTACCTTCTGATGAGATATTGTAAAATGGTTGCTATGTCGGGATCTGGATCAGTATCCGTGTCAGAATTATTAATCCTATCACCCATTCTACGATTCGGCGGTACGAAAGATACGTTCGATCCCATGCAGCTCAATATTGGACCTATTTTGAACTTTTAATGTATGCTAGTCACCAAATAAAAAAAATACGTCGAACGATAGTCGACGATTTTATCACTCATCCCTCAAGGTCTTACCTGACTACTACACAACATAAACTAAAGCTGACTGCACATACACATAATTTTAACGAGACGATATACGATGTAGATCATTGGTTCTTTTCCGTACAAGTATTCGCCGTGATCCAATTGAATGCTTTCACGCATACGAAACAGAAACGTGTAGAAATATTTACCGTAAATTAATTTAAAGAAATTAATTTGGAAAAATTATTTAATAAAAATTTTTAATTAACAATATAATAAATAATCGAATTGAGTTGTAAAGTTTGAAAAACACGGTTTTTTTTTCTGTAACACAAACAACGACCTCGATGGCGCATGAAACTGACTTTGTTTATCTATAAATGCATATTTAAGCATAAATATATTTTTGAATTAGAGTTATTTTATGTTTTATTATTTACTTATCGAGTAAAAATAAATTTTTGAATAAGGAATATTTTCAAATAAATTAATTTTTTTTATTTCCTCCGATTTTCCCGCAAATGTTTTATAATTTAAAGACAAATTTGAAGCGTAATAAATCATTTGACGAAATATAAATAATTTATGGATTTTTTTGTAAAGTTTTAAACAATGAGATCATTTTTATAAAAATGTCGAAAGTTCCCCTTCTAGAAATTATCAATAGATAGAACAGCCATTTTCTATCACGTGACCGTAAATCCTTTGTCCAAGAAACCAAAATGGCGTACGTTATGGTAGGGCTTAGATTTGTCGAGTTGTGTAAAAACATGAATGAATATAATATATACACGTTACTTCATTCCGAATTGAATGCATTTTAATTATTTTGGATGTTTTTGATACGTTTGTACTATTTTATGCTGGTATAACTTTAATATTGGATAGAATTTTCTTAATAACGACAAGTGACTACACGTGGTTGTCTGATGTCTGAAAACATTTCTTTCAAATTGAAAACGTACGATTTTACAATGGGTTTTCGCCTGTTATTTTCACCCGTCTGCGGTGGATGAATGTTTTTTTTAATTACATGAAATAAAATTCCAGGTAAGTTTATATAAATCTGTTATATTTTACTTAAATTTTTTAAAAGTGCCACGCGATATTAAACCGCGAAATGGAATGAATTTTATAAACCTTTCCTCCCTGTAAATTTCTTTTAATCATTTTACTTCGTAAATTGTTATTTTATTAACAGTTTTTATATAATAAAGTAAATCTGATATCAAATATAGAATAGCATTAGCATTATTATCTTTGGTGTGATGGATTATGAAATAACAATTTCTTGATTGAATTTCATTTTTTAAGTAGACATTTAATGTTAAACCAATTTAAGATTAAACAGTAATGAAATTTAATTAACCTCTATTGAATGATGAAAACANTAGGGCTAAAAGCATTTTCTGTAATAATATTGTATATTGATGTTAAAGTGTCCTTGATTGGATAGAAATGGGTTGCTGTCTCATCAGACTTTTTCCCAATATCATTGGTGTGATAAGCCCTTACTATTATCTGCCTCACTGTTATAGATATTTTAATTAATTTAATTATACTTAGGGCTAAAAGCATTTTCTGTAATAATAAATGAACAAAGATAGTGACCAACTCTTGAATTCAAATGGCCAATATAGGAAGAACAGATACCTGGTTGTAATTAACATTGTATATCTTTTTTAAAAGCAGGAATTTTGTGTATTAGACCCTTTCTTTATTATTCCCTTTTATACAGTATAAGATATTTATAGCCATTACTACATAGGAAACAATAGTCACAAAGGGTTCTAAATTAAAAATGCTCTAGGGTGAGGGTTGGTTAATTAGCCTTCTAATATTAGGGTCCTGTTAACATCTGAGAAACCAGATGGTCAGATAGAGCAGTGGGTGGAGTCATCTATGACTGGTAAAATTAGATCAAATGCTCAATGTGCACTTTCAGATAGCAACAGTTAGCAATACAGACTTTTTTATTTTAATGCTAATATTTGTATTTCTGATGTAAATTTTTATTGAGACATACACAGATAATCCACAAACCAAATAATTGAAAGTATACTGTATCCATCTTTCTTTTATTTGCTATCTTTGTCATTAAACAAAATTGTTTTAGATTCAATGATGACATGAGAAGTAGAATTTGCATAAGATCAAAAATGTTTGACAAATTTACATTAAATTATTTGCTAGAACATCAAGAAGTTTTGAGTGGCGTATTTAGTTATTGATCCAGTTATCAGGAAGAAGATAATTCTCCATTTAGAAGTTAACTGACATAAAAACTGTAAAAGGATCTTTACAAAGTGAGGTTTAAATTAAAAAATTATATAACTAGTTAAGAATAATCATAAGTCAAATTTTAAAACATATCAAAGCTTCCAAAAAATTTTATATTTTTCAGGAAATTCATACAGTAAATTGTATTGGCATTGAATCACATGCTATTTTATTTTTCACAGAAAGACTTATACTTTATACTCAATGAAAAAAAAATGTTTGGAAATTATGTTAAAGTTCAATTACTGGTTAAAAAGGTTGTGTGTATGATAGTTTAATGAAAAGAATGATGAAATTGCTAACATCATGTTGCATTATAATACACTTCATGATTTTTAAAAAAACTTTTGTAAATTATCTTTTATTTAACAATATTGACCTGAAAACACAATTAGAAAGTAAAACATGAAAGTACTACAAAATGTAACTTTACTATTGATTTGCTTTGTGTCATTGAATATTCTGTTCATGTTTTTTGATATGTTTTGTCTTTCACATAGCATGTTTAGAAAAGTCAAGCTTTATTACATTTTACATTTAATTTTTATAGAACTGTCATTGTATTATCATAGAATTACCATATTCCTCTTTTCCCTGGACATGTACTCTTTTTGGATGTGAAATTTTTGTCTGATTTCATTTTATAATACTAGCTTACCCGTCGCGCATTGCTGTGATCTCAGAAGAAACGAAATTCAAGCAAGCTCGTTATAATAAAATTCAATTTACATTTTATCATTTTTATTGAAACTTATTATTATTATTCATTTTCATTGGGAAAACATTTCAAAGTGTCATTTCAATTCTATTTATTTATTGGAGTGCTTGTGGATACACGATATTTTTTGTTTTTCTGTTTGGTGTGTACACGAATAAATGAGGTTTTCTGATGCGTGAGCTGGCACATACAGTTGTACATGTAGAAGCACAGATTCTCCAAATCTAGCCCACACACTTGCAGCAATTGTCAGAAGTACGATATTCACCATTTTCATATATTTTTTTTAAACCTTTACAATTTTAATTATTTAATTGCTCCTTCCTCTCTTCCTTGGCGTGTTGTGAAATTTCTGATAGTTGGATAATAAACCATTTTATTATAATTTGTCTTTTTAAATTATTTTGAGTTGATATTAAAATTTGGAAAAGTGAATCCCTAGATCGGTAAAATAGGCGAATTTCCTCCTACAACTTCGGTTGTTGTTCGGGATACAGTTACGGTTTTAACAAAGTTCGAGCAAATACATAATTAGCAAAAAAAAAAAAAGTTGAAATAAAGTGATTAAACAAAAATTATTACAAATATCGTAAATAACAGTTCACAAATGCACATATAGAGATACTTTTTGGAGGGGGGAAATGGTCTTCACAATTTGAAATCGATCGAACACACAGTAAAATGCTCGTATACACACATGCCATCTATTGTAGGATAAATGTACTATACCAGAAACCTTCGTGGGATTAAACAACTTCCCAAAGTTTCATGGCAATCAGATAAACAGTGTGGTAATGCATGACAGACAGACAGACATTTTTACATATAGTAATACGTCGACTTCTTCGAACCCGGAGTTACACAATTTTCAAATCTCGTTGATTCGTCTTTTGTTTGAGTGCCATGCAACTCTTGGTTACTCACTCCCCCCACACTATTGTTCAGCTTACATGTTCGGATGTGTCATGCAGAATCGACACATAATTACAATTTATTTTGTGTTATTTATTTCTGTGTTTGTTATATCTACGGAGACTTGAGAGACTCTATGTGGTGATTTCTTGTAACCATGAACGAATCACAAGACGAGATAAGATTAACGAGAACATTTATTAGCTTACTTACATCCGACTTGGATTTTACACAAATTGCAAAATTATACCCTGACTTACGTGAATTTGACTTACGCAGTTATCGCTCGGTCCCACCTATCGCGTAAGTTTGGGGTATTATTGTATATAGATAAAATAGATCATAAAAAGCAAAATTAGATGTGTATGTATTTTTGTTTTTTCTCCCATTATAAAATATTAATTAAACCTTTTAAATTAGTTGTGGATTAAAATTCTGAAAGTGTTAACATTTTTTACCATCTTTAACGGCTTTTATCAAACTGTTCTAAATATGAATCAAACACTTTTTAAACGTAACAGAACAAATAGAACATAGAGCTCTTATCATCATTTGAATCTGGAAACAATGATTACTAATTATTTTCAATTACATTAAATTATAATTGTAAGTACACATTCACAACATACAATTGTAAGTACACTTGAAATTAAGACATATTTACTAATGTTTTCATCCTTTTATAATTGTAAGTAATAACAATAATTTTCATATACTGTAATAGACATATCAAACATTAACAGCCTAATTTATATTAATTAATATATCAATTTATACTTATTCAGATATATATCTATGCCAAAATGCATTTCAGACTTACTGGTCCTTTTTCAGTTGGCTTTCTTATAATTATACATATGTTAGACCCAAAGACAAAAATGCTTATTGAGGAAAAAAAATGACAACAATGCATTCTGACTTCTCAGATCCAGTCACAATGAGAATTTCATATTGTGGCATTCTCAAAAATGTGCGCAATGTGTTTTTGCATATTCAATAAGACCACAAAGCAAAATTTGTGATGATATTCTTGTAATAATCAACCAAAATGCAATCTGGCAATGTGAAAATGCCACAATGCATTGCGTACCCTTATTAATTAATGTAGCCATGATTCAATGCAAAAATAAGTACAGTAAAACATTTTTCTATCATTTAGAATAAAATTAAATTATAATCTACATTGAGAATTATACTGAAAATAAACAGTTAGCCTTTGAGCCTTAATGTGTAAGCCTTAAAGATATATAAGACTTATATACAATAAACTTCTATTGATCATTATTTTTTTACTAATATTAATATAAAAATGTGTTTGGAGTTGGTCCCTCTGTAGGAGTGTTATCATTGAAAATAAACTTGCAATCAGTTGACAAAGTGATTTACAAATAAATTTCTTATTTTAATTAAATCTATAATACCTTTTTTAGATATCTAGGATTTTAAGGTATCATATGTAGGTATCAAGGATTCATAAACAAAACAACAAACAAGAAATTATCTTCTTGACTGAATTATAAAAAAAAATAGAGTTACATTTACTAAACTATGGTTCTTTTAATCATATAATGTTTTGTGACAGGAACTTTTACTGATGAGTATTTTTTAATCATAAAATTATTCAGTAGTCCTTTGGTAGAAATTATACATAAATTATTCATTAAAAATATTACATTACATCATTGCTGCATTAATACATATCCACAACACATTGTAGGATTTTTACATTGCTGGATCACATTTTGTTTGAGTATTAAAAGAATATCAACACAAATTTCACTTTGTGGTCTTATTGAATATGTAAAAATGCATTATGTGCATTTTTGAAAGTACCACAACATGAAATTCACATTGTGGCTGGACCTGAAATCAGAATGTATTGTGATTGAAAATGTTCCTAGAGTGAAAAAATCTGTTTTTGAGTCTAACACATACATACATAAATAATTAAACTTTAGACCAACATTTATAATGTACTTCACATAAATTGTTTTTTAATTTTACATTATTATTATTTATTTGTAAATTTTCAATATCTGATATAATTCAAAATACATTAGAATTTTAAAAAGTTTTCAACTTCATTTCTATGTGCTTATACTCCATTTTCTTCCCCATTACAGCTAACAAAATATAATTTTAACTTATACTATACTTGTGTCCACTTTGGACGTTGTAAACTGTGTTTCTTTTCCTTCAGGATAACAAGTCCTAGTTCACAAGAACGTCCAAAGTGGACACAGGTATAGTATAATTAATTAAGGACAAGAAGCACATATCAACATATAATTTTAATGATTACAATAATATCTTAAAATCAATACAATCTAAGGTGGTAAAAGTTTTTTACTACTACTTACATTTGTATATTTTTTTTAATATTAACTAATATTACTAAACTATAAACACACCTTGTAACAGCATTGTTAGCTATTTTCTGTTGCACATATTGTTAAAATTGTTTCCTTTATCTAAAAATACAACTTTAATTTATAAACAAGTTCATGTTGACATTACTAACTTTCACACCTAAAAGTAAGTATTTATATGATAATATTAAAAATAATTTACTTTCTTACTTTCATACTTTCTTATCATCACATGAATACTTACTGTGAAAAAACAAAAAAAAAAAACTTGACTATAGCTCTCTCTATCTAGCTTGGGCCCATACTGGTTATTATTGAGGCATTCAGAAACTGTTTCAGATTAACTTTATATACACAAAAAATAAAAATGTTTTTGTTTTCTTGTTAGCATAAAAACACCTGATCTGACATCTATATTTCTAGCATAAAGGCATATTTGCTTACCACAGAAGGAGGGCTTTCTCTAAGGATTACAAGACAAGTTCAGAAAGTACTCCTGAACGCCAGCTGCTTATAGATATGTCTTTTCCTTGTGTGTACATGATTTTTTCCAAATTAAAAGAAAGAAGAGTAACAAGCTGTGTATGCTTATTGTTTATCAATATATGCATGAAGGAAGTGTTTTAAATGACAGAAATGTGGGTGGAGACAGATGGAAGGATATAAAGATCCACTGTGATAATGATTGTAATGTATTGTCATCTAATAATCAGATATCATGTAACCGTCTAATCAGGATTAACTATTCTAATATCTACACTTATAATACTGTAAGTTGTCAGTAATGCATCTTTGTAATGTCTTCTCAATATTGATCATTGGAGAAATACACTTATCAACAACAAAAGTTAGTTGTTTTTCTAGCTTATGTATCTCCATGAAAGTGAAGAGGCTTGGGGTAGCTGGAGAAAATACAGTTCTTTGGCTTTGCTTAGGCAAAGTTTTTTGGCCAGGCTAGTGTTGTAGTGTTGGAGAATCATTATTTGCTTCTGTAATCAATTGAGAAAGTATCACAGTGCATTCTGTAAAAGATATGTATGTACTCCCACATTGCCTTTGTGCAAGTGCTTCTTGGCATAAATACAAGTCCTTAGATTTATCAGCTTTGATTACCATAATGTTGTTCTCCTTTCATCACTTTGTACTAGTCCTGATGTTATCCCATAAGGTACTCTCTCATTCTACATTTATCACACTGCATCCTCACAGCAGTTTTCCCACCTAAAAAATTCTTTATCTCTCCAAGTCTTTCAATTAAGTATTCCAAATCAGGTAAAACATTCTTGTTTAATAGATGCACATACATCAAACAAACTTAATTATTTCTTTCAAAACATTGTGGAGGTACAAAATCATCCCAACAAATGAAACAGTATGTAATGAGATAAAAACGAGACATCACTTATTAAAAATAAAAGAAAATCTAAAAACTATTTATTAGTGTTACTGGTAAACAAGTTTAATTAACAAATACTTTTGACCATATATAACCATCTTCTTCAGGTAACACAGCACATAGAACATTATAAATTTAGAAATAGAACACATTTTCAAAATTGCATGAAAGAGCATGTTTTTGTTTTCTTGTTACCTCCACGTAATTGTATTATCCATTAGAGTTTATGTTAATATTTACTTCTTAATCTATTGTCTGTCTACTGGGCAAAGTTTGTGACTTGTGTTAATGTCCTTAGTAAACAAATTCTGGTTGTACAGTTTGTTCTCAAGTTGGATCAAACTATTGAGAAGAGTGTAACTTTGTATTCTTTAGTCTCTGATGGCTTTCTGTAAATATAAGAATCTCAACTTTACAGAAGGTTGTGAATCCCTACTCCCAAATATATAATAAATATCAACATTTGATATATTGCAAACAATCCGCATTTGGTGAGGAATGAGTTTCATAGTAGCTTTGCATATTTTAAAAAGAATGTTCTGATATTCCTTAGCCAGCAAAGCCATTGTATTAGCATATATAAGAAGATTACATAAGCAAAAAAACAGAATTACATATTACTGAATAAATATTACCATCTATAAACTTATCAGGAATGACAAGGACCAAATATAACACAAAAAGACTACTAATCTTAACACTGCGTTGAGTAACAACAATCCACAAAACCTTTTTATAACAGTGTTGTGTCCTATAACAATCTTCACAAATGTTTTTGACCTCCACCAAGGTCTGCTTCAGGTGGTGACTAAACGGTGTCTCCTCTTAACCATTGGAACGATGACACCCGAGATGTAAATAATGCGCTTATCGCATTTCACCCTTCCACTTGTCCCAGTTCAAATTCTTTGAATAAGTATCTCCACGCCTGTGCGATCATTTCTCCATCTTTAAAGTTAATGCAGGTGCCCCCAATGTTGGCTTTATAAATCTCCCAGGCCTCCAGGTGCCGGATGTGATCAATACGAAATGCCTGTCTGATTACTTTGGTGTTTTGGAAGTCCGCCCGAATTTCAGGGTCAGTAACGTAGGCCGACAAGGTGATGGTGTGCCTGTTATTTTTAATATTCAATTGACGCTCACGTAACCATTTTTGTGTTGAGTGGACGGTGGAGCCAATGTAAACTAAGTCTCTATGGAATCTATCGTCCCTGATAGGAATGGAGTATACCCCTGGGGCCCTGTTGAGATCTATCGCGTCCTTCGCGTTGCACAGCAGGTCGTAAATAGTGCAGGTTCTCCTGTATGCGATCTTCGTGTGATTATGGCAAGCAATATCCAGGACCAAATATATCCTGTGATATAAACTGGCATATATAGAATATCCATGACACACTACACTCATTCCTTAAAAACCAGAATTAGTAAGTATGAATATATAATAAAAAAATGGATACACTCAACAGCTTTAGCAGCATATATATTGAATGGCTCAATGGAAATACACTGGAATAAAGGTAGGATCATAAACACCTAAGAAACAGATACAGCCTCAAATGGACAGGCGAACTTAAAATATATGACTTAGGAATATGACTATAAATTTCAAGGACTGATGAATGATTTCTCAATTATGATCATGGTATGAGATCCCATTAAAATAGGGCATTAAATACACTTTCAAATAACCTAAACCTTACTAAAATACAGACTAACTAATTTTATACATAACTGGTGCAGTCAGTCCAGTGTAGTGTTGTTAAACAAAAAGTCCGACTCTGACTCCAGTAAATTTGCAATGTGCAACTCTGACCTTACCCTTTCATAAAATGTCATACTATAATTCCTTTTATAAGATACCACTGGGTACCCAAATATCTATCTAAAAAGTCATACTAAAATTGATGGCAAAAATCAAATAATGGATATAATGAATTTAACTTGCAAAAAGTTTTGAATACATAAATATACACACTACATCTTAATTTAATAGCCAAAAGAATTCCACTGTTTTAGTTAATTATGAAAAATTGATTTAAATTTAATTATTTTCAAGAAAAAGTTAAATGCAATAAAATGCAAAAAATAACAATTTGATGAATAATGTATTAAATTGGTGTGTAAAATAGTTTCTCCTGCTCTGGCTACAACTGGAGTAGTTAATTTCCTACCAACGATTGACTGAACTGGAGTATACTATAAAATTTTAAAATACAAAATTTGGAAAAAAATCAATTGTTTTAAACTGTTGGGTACTATCATCTCTGAGAACCAATGAATAATAAGCTGAAACAATCCTAATAATTAATTTTTCAGTTTTCTCTTCCTCTTTTAGTTTGTTGCAGTTAGATCTTGGTTTTACTTTTTTCATTGTTTTTGTATTGACTGTTTTAAGATCAAATTATGTTATCAAAGTTATAATAAATAGTCATAAATAACTTGAAACCAATAGGCCAGTGAAAAAATTACTTAGTCAAATTAGTAAAAAAAAAAAAAAACAGTTGATATCCAAAGAAAAACATCTGAGAAGTAAAAAAGGATTGAACCAAGTAAAAATTATGGCACTTGAAATAAAAGACAAATTTTTTTCTTAAAAGTTTCTTTTTGGCAAAGATAAGCTTGATGCTTTGAAGTGGTACTTTAATTAAGTGTTTACTTTCCAGGTGCAATTCCACAAGTGTTCAGTGGTTTTATCCATTTGGCCAATGTTGGGCCTTAAATTAATAAAAGTTATTTTCTGAAAGTATGAACATGTCGTATGAGGTACACACAACATTTTGCTATGAAATATCAAAATGATATTAATCCACAAAGGCTATCTAAATTTATTGAAATATCTGTTTTCTAAGAAATTTCTTTAGATAGCATATGAATTAATTAAAAAGTATTTTTCTTACTTCATGTTTTACTAATAGTAATCTTTGAGGTCAGAGTTGCCAAGTGGAAAGAATTTTACCAACTCCAACTCCACAACATTGGTCTAGTCTGCTTAAGAGAAACAGTTGGGCCTGATAAAAGAGTTATCTACTAAGTAAAGTTTCCAACAGCCAAACTACGCTTAAGAGAAACTTTGTTGCTTTAAACCAAACTACTTTCAAAATCAATCAAACTCAATCAGCTTAAAAAAAAACTTTCATTTTAGCTTTGATCATAAGTGTATCAAAAGACTACATTTCCTTATTATAATGTGGTTTTTATTATATTAACTAATTTTTTTAATCAATGGTTACATAATTTTCAATTAAAAAAAAAAAAGTAATTTTTCATTGTTTACAATTTTTCAACATATTTTTTCACTTTCTGTTTATGTTACCATTTTCTAGAGCTGTTTATCTGATCTCTTCTTCATCCTTTTTGATTTTAGAAAAAACACATTAATTCATTCCAAATTTTTTAGCAACATCAAAGTATTCTTAAATTTTTATCAACTATTAAAGCATTCCTTTTTTTGTTGACAGAGGTTATACTGATTGTTAAAACAAACTAAAACCAAAAATAAATCCGTTTTGTTTTAATAATCACAAACAAAAGGATAGCACTTGGATAAGAAAATAAAATCAAAACTTCATCAATAAATTAACAAAAGTAAGATCATCATTGGAGCAAGTCAGCAGACCAAATTGCCAATAGACAATCAGAATAGACTGAGTGTGTGATATTTGTTTTCTTCTAAGCAGATGTTTCTAATATTAGAGTTTCTATTATGCAAGGCATAACACTATCAAGAAAATGGGGCATAAGAAATCATTTCTATTAAGCAAAAGTTTCTGTTATCCAGGTTTCTTATAAGTGAACTCAACTATGTTATTATAAATCTACATATACAAATTGATTTAAAGAAAAATTTGTCTAATACATAGTATTTGTTCATAATTTACAACCAATCATTGTTGTGTTCCAAAATTCAAATGATGATAGGAACTCTATATTCTATTTGTTCTGTTATATTTAAGAAGTGTTTGATTCATACATAGAACAGTCTGAAGGTCATTAAGATGGTTGAAAATGTTAGTTGTGAATTAAAATTTTGAACGTGCTAATTTAAAAAGGTTTTCTACATTTATTTGGTATATGCTGAATCAGTTATTCTATTATTATTTTTTAAAATATTGATGTAATCAGTGTAAAAATTATCACAACCAAACAAACAAAACAGTGTGTCTACTCAACTTGAATATGTATAATAAACTTAAACTTTTCTTATTTTAAATATTCAAATAAAAACACCTTAACAATACAAATAAAATTGAATCAAGATATACAGTAGAACCTCGAAAACTCGGCCTAATGTGGACCGAAGGGTGGCCGAGTTTGTGAAAATGCCGGGTTATCGGGAATGGGGTTAAAAAAAANGAATTCGCGGCTCTACTGATCGAGGCTTGATCCCAATATACCTCGACCTCTTGCTGTTTGGCAAATGCTGTGAGCACTGTGGCATCTATGTTCTTACTCACAGAGTATTTATGTTCCTTGAGTCTTTGTTTTAACTGCCGCATAGTAGCACCCACGTAAACAAGGTCTGAGTTGAACCGCTGATCCTTTATACTTTATAGGTATAGAATAAACTCCTCGTAAATTATTTCGCTTTTCCTTTCTCTTATCGTTTCTTAACATTCTGTAGATCATTGGATTACGCTGATATACTATTTGTAGATTATTACTGTTTGCCGTTCTCCTAATCATTTTTCGATTTTGAAGAAAAGACATATCTACAAGAAAGAGGTGTGCCAATGGGTAGTCCTACATCTGCTTTATTGTGTGAATTAGTCTTGTGTCAGATGGAAAGCAATATCCTGCCTATGTTTCAAAATGAAATAATAGTATATTCAAGATATGTAGATGATATTTTCATTCTATGGAGAAATGATAACAATGTGCAATGTTTTTTAAACACAGTCAACAATAACCCATATGGTTTAACTTTGGGTCTAGAGCAAGAGAATAGTAGTAATATTAACGTCCTCGATTTATCTATCAAATGCAAGGAAGGAGAAATCTGGATGGACATTTATCGCAAACCAGTTTAATGTGCCTAGATCGAGATCGATGGAATTCCCAGGAATTCCATCGATCTTAGGCACATTAAATATGCAGTGATTAGGGCATGGATTAAATGGACATATATGCATTGCACGAGTATCTATGATACTTACAAAGAGTTGGATTACATTAGGAATACAGCAATGCAGCAATGTTATCGGAGGGGGGAGGTGGACGAGCTTATTACGAAGTTTCAGAATCAGAATCGGCAGCATCCCAAAATTATGACCCAGGAACGAAGAGTAGTTCTTAATTATTTTCCTTTTTTAAACAAAATGATTAGGAGAGTGGCAAATACAGTAATAATCTACAAATAGTATATCAGCGTAATCCGACGATCTACAGAATGTTAAGAAATGATAAGAGAAAGGAAAAGCGAAATAATTTACCAGGAGTTTATTCTATACCTATAAAGGATCAGAGGTTCAACTCAGACCTTGTTTATGTGGGTGCTACTATGCGGCAGTTAAAACAAAGACTCAAGGAACATAAATACTCTGTGAGTAAGAACATAGATGCCACAGTGCTCACAGCATTTGTCAAACAGCAAGAGGTCGAGGTATATTGGGATCAAGCCTCGATCAGTAGAGCCGTGAATTCCAGACAGGCATTGAAACACCTTGAAAAGATAGATACACAAGGCACACATAAATAAGGGATGCATTAATCATAGAGATGCAGAAGGGTTATCTTATGCCTGGAAATCCTTTTACAATAACACAGATTAACACCTTGTAATCAACGTATATTTTCCCCCCCCTTTTTTTTGGTGGCTTTATTATTTTTATGTTATTTGCAAGTTATTTATAGATTTTCAGAAGACGCAAGTCTGATGAATTACGCATGCGCATTTCGGTTTCTGTTTAATTTGTATTTCATGCGTTCTTTTTTAACCTTGGTTCAACTGAAGATGGCCGTTTAAAAACAGTTGAAAACGTTTTTATTGAATATTTTTTATTGCTGGATAGTTAAAGATTTACTTTATTTATATTTTCAGTTTATTTTATAAACTACTTCACNTAATAAATTAATGTTGAAAACTGAATAATTTTTTTTAAATTTAAATTTTTGATATATTTAATGCAGATAGTGAAATGAAATATAATAATATAAGAAATATAGAAATTGAATATGCATATCAGATCTCAGAAAATTAGGAAAGAAATGCTAATCTTTTGATTAATTTTTCAATTTTTGTATGATGGTTCCTATAAAAAAAAAAATTAGTTTTGAAAAGTTTTTGATTTCATAAGCCATGTTTACCAAGTTTATTAATTATTTACGTTAAATACAGATGTTAGCACATTTATCTGTAATCCATATTTGCAAATCATTAAATAATTTAATCAATTAATTTCTAATCTTAACATTTTTGCAAAAATTAGTATTTGGTAATCATTTGTTGAATTATTTAGATAGAATGATAATTTATTCTAACTAATGATAAAATTTCTGTCATTAGCTATTGCTAGAATCCTGTATATTGTTAATGGCAATAGATTAGTTTTGGAGGAACATCTCATTGAACATGTGCCTTTAGGAAGGAAGTAGAAGAACATCTGTTTTAATTACATTAGTACTGTTATCAGATGGGAAAATGTGAAAAAAACATAGTGAAATATGGGAAAACTGAAGTAGATATTTGAGTTAGATTGGATATAGAAATATAGACTCTGTATAATATATCATATTATGGTATTTGTTCATAATTTTGCTATAAAATCATCCTCATTCCATGCACTTTACCAATGTACTACAGATCATATAACAAAATTAGTACTCACCAATACTAAAATCTAGCAAAATGTAGAAATTTTAATGTAAACTAATGTTTTCATCTATATATGTAGCAAACATTAATTCCATATGGTTTAATTACATAGAATAGAACAGTAAAGGCAGGGATGCACAACCTTTTGTGAAGAAGGGCCAAATTAGGATTAAGTTTACTGACTGGGGACCGGACCTCCAAGTGATTAATGCGATGGCTGAGATTGGATGCTGGCAGCAATTTTCTTGATGTCTGGTGTAATGGCAGATGTCGAAACAACCAGCAAATTTTCCAAATTCTCTTTGGTTAACCTGTTCCATGTTTTGCACTTGTTTAAATTCATAAGCGAAAACACTTGTTCGCATACATAGGTACTGCCAAACATGCTTGCCCAAAATCGAGCATTGTCTTTCAGTTTTGGAAATGATGTATCTGGCAGTTCTTTGTAGAATGTGAGGAGATTAGAATTTTTGAACTGTGATTTCAATTCATCACTGCACTGGATGTCTATCAACTCAAGTTGGACATCTGGAGGGGCATCTTC
>NW_019385345.1:162140-177795 GCF_000671375.1 Centruroides sculpturatus | reverse complement strand
AATTCTGAGGCCCGCAATGAATCGTGTTTGAGATAAGGCAAGCTAGACTACCACGTGCTTTGTTCTGTATCCACTCTGACCAAAGACTAAAGAGGCGGGGACAGAAGACTATTACGCACACATGACAAATGGCCAGGCAGGTCTTAATTCGTTCGATCCCTGTCCGGGCGTCTCCACCATTTCTCAGAATTTGAGAGTCAGATCATCAACATGCCAGGTGCGGGACACTAATCCATCATAAATGTGGTTACCATTCTTACCTAAATTATATTTATGGCCCGTCGGTTTTACCCATGAATCAAAAGTGATTAACATGGTGCAGCGGAAAATCTGAATATTTTAAATATAATTATTAAAATTGCGATATCTCGTTTCAAATTGGCNAGAGTGATTTGCCAAATTCTAACAGGACTTCCTATGTGGAAATTGGATTCTTAAATCCTAGAACACTGCATGGTGGCCAGCCCATTGGTCAGGCACAAACCAATGACCAACTAACAGTGTTCAATTGCTTTATTTGGCCATTGCTGGGCTTGATTTGTGTCAATTTATGGAGACTTTTGGGACACCCTGTATATAAAGTTTATACAAGTAAAATATCACAGACAATAAACAGTAGTAAATTAACATCAAAATTATAGTTTGGATGTAAATTCATTCTTTATTTACATTCACTTTGTTAGCTGCTACATAAATTTCAAAGTAAAACTACATTTTCAATCAGATAGAACTCACTAAGTATATAAAATACATTGTGATTCAAAATTATAACAAAAAATTGAATTTATGGTATATTACCCATTCAGTTTCCACATGAAACAATACTTCCATATAAATACAAGCATTTTATTTAGAATCATCCTGTATGAACAAAACAAGAAGAATCTCACTGCTATAAATACTAATAAAGTTAATTAATTAATCTACAAAATTTGACTTTACATCATCAAATTTAATTCTATTAGAGTCAAATAAAATTACAAAATACAAAAAAAAAGCTTCTTAAAATCAGTTTTCCATAAATTTTCAATTGAAATAACACTATTTCATTCTAACATCAAGATTAAATTCAACAAAATATTTAAAAAATTGATAAATACACATTAAATATTAAACATGATATACATATAATTGTTTACTTGGCAAGAACACAGTATAATGTAGGAACTTTGTTTACACGCTATGCATATTTGCATATTAACAGTTAAAAAATACATTCTGTGTACACAAAACTTTCTAATAGTTATAAGTTATGTAATAGTTTACCGAAATATAAATGCCAATTTAAAAAACATTTTAAAACAATTTCATAAAAATCATAACAACTATCATACTACAATAAAACTATTTTCTCCATTATAAAAGTAACTGAAATGTTTTCACTCTTATAAATTCCTCCGCAATATTACATAATTGACAATTATTGTAACATACCTTGCCTACATAAGCAGCTTTTAATTTTTTAGGAAATCAAAACAAATTTATCATAATGAAGTAATCGACGTTTCATTATTTGTTTTGGAGAAAATCATTAAAAGATATACCGTATATACGCGCAGATAAGATGACAGTTGAATCATAAAAAAAAAAAAAAAGACTGCCGAAATCAGGGGTCGTTTTATAGGACATATATACTAAAACTATAAAACGGTGACACAAATTTACACGTCTTATCTGCGCAGATGTACGGTAATTTCTGCTCTGTTAGTCTATTGACAACTATTTTAACTATTATTAATAATTGCAAAGTTATTCTACTTTTTCCTATAAAATATAATACCGTAATTGATTCACTTATGTGTGAGTTCGTGACGTTTTAAGTTGAAACTCTTTTGAAAGGTTCTTTTACAGATTTGACAACTGAAGAATTTTTTGGAGAAATGAGTTTTTCTATGCGAGCTTAATTCCAATTCAGTTTTAAAATTGCATTTACAAATCTTACAATGAAAAGGAAAGTTTAGATGGTGGATTTTATGACCGTTTAAATACTGTTTTGCCTTGAAAGTCTTTCTGCAGATGTGGCATGTCAAAGGACCGATTTGTTGACGATAATGCACTCCTGTTTTATGGGAATACAAATGATTAGAGGATTTAAATTTTTTGTTACATATATCACATTGAAAATGACAGTCTTTTAAGTGCACATATTTATGTCGAATAAGATGGTATTTTTTCTGAAAGCCGATTTTACAAACATTACATTTGTAAGGTCTGTTTTTGTCATGCAACTTTTCGTGCATCTGAAATGTTATTCTTGTCGTAAAATTTTTCTTACAGATTTTACAAAAAAATGGCTTTTTATCATGTTTTCTTTCGTGCCTTCTCAAATGTAAAAACAGAGTGAAAGGTTTTCCACATTTCCGGCAATAAAAAGAACTTCCCTTATGATCTCTCTCTTCATGTTGTTTTAACACACATTGCAATTTAAAAGCTCTGCTACATTTACTACATTTAAAGGGCCTGACTTCCCTGTGTATTACTTGATGACGACTTAATTGTAATTCACTCTCAAAATATTTTTTGCACACATTACAAGTAAAAGCCTTTTTCTTTGAATGAAGCGCTTCTTTTTGTGGTGGTTTCCATTTACTCTTTACCGTCGTAACGCAGACCTGAGAGGAAGATTTCTTTTGTGCAGATTTAAAGTTACTTTTTGCTGAAAATAATTGTGTTGTGCAACTTTGGATGTGATACAGACTAGTTTGAACATGCAATCTTTCGTGACGCAATAAATATGCTTTAATCTTAAAGTCTTTCTTACAAACACGACACTGAAATGGCCAAATATTGGAATGAAGGTTCATATGCCTTTTTAAATCATGTTGCCACTTAAAACCTCTTCCACATATGTTACAACTAAATGGTCTCTCATCGGAATGTGACACTAGATGACTTCTTAATTTGTATGCACTTTTACAGGTGATGTTACAAATTTTGCAACGAAATTCATTTGTCAGGTAATGTTTTTTTTCGTGAAGATGTAACATGTATCTCCACTTAAAAGTACTAATACATTTACTACATTTATAAGGTCTTAATCTCGCATGCCCTACTTGGTGAGCTTTTAATTGTGATTCGTTCTGAAAGCTTTTCTTACATACATGGCATTTAAACACTAGTTTACTTGAATGTATCATCTCTTTTCTCTGCACTTTCAACGTATTACTGGAATTTCTTTGTTTAAATATCAATTTGTTCCTTTCTGAAAGTGATTCTACTGTGCAATTTTGGATGGAATGTAGGCTGTCTTTACATTTTCTAATGTGTCTCAATAAGTACGGTTTCAACTTAAAACGCTCCTTACAAACATGACACTGAAATGGCCAAATGTTCAAATGAAGTTTAATATGTGTTTTCAAATTGTCTTGCCTTGTAAAAGTTTTTTTACATACGTGACAATCAAATAGTTTCTCACGAGAATGTGAAATCTGTTCACAATTTTCTTTACGAAATCTGAAATCATTGCTTTTGCAAGGAACTTTATGATTTAAATTTTGTTTCAGTGCAGACTTTACTGCAGACCGTTTTAAAGGTCTTAACCGATATTGTGTTGATGACCCTCTGTTGGCAGGTTGTTTCAAAAGACTTTTCAACTGGCTTTTTGAAGCTTCCTTACATTTTCGAAAGTAAATCTTTCTCTTAATGTGAGCCGGTTCATGATATTTTAATCTTTTATAACTTAAAAATTTCATATTACATGTTTCACATTTATAAGTCCTTTCAATAGAATCATTCACTTCACTGTGCAATTTTCTATGCCGAAGCATCGATATTTTCAATAGAAAACCCTTTTTACAAATATCACAATTAAACAAATTTTTCCCAGTATGGGAAGCAATATGAGTCTTGTATACAAAGGCATTATAATACTTTTTGTTGCAAATTTCACATTGAAAATTCTTCTTGGGATAAATTAAATATATTTTTGTACAAGATTTTGTTTTTAACATTTCTTTACAAAACTTATCTTTACATATTTTCAAACATGATGTATGTAAGAATTTTTTACTGTAATTATTACATTTGAAATCATTTTTTCTGTTTGATTTTTCCTTTTCGTTATGAAAATCACTTCTTTTATTTTCTGCAAATATATAAAATTGTATAAAATATAAAGTATATTATATAATTATAGATATGCAATGTGAATATACAATGTATTTAACAGTTACGCATTCAGATTATTAGAACAACAGAATATACATCAAAATAACACACAGAATATAGAACACACATACATTACTGTGATTAAAAAGTTTTTTATAACTATAACTTTCAGTAAAAGCCATAACATAGAATAGACTGTTACTTTTAATAACTAAAAGGTGTCCACAAAATCTGGGTACATAAGGATTAACACATACTTTTAAAACAAAATAATTTTATTTGATTCTAATATTAATAAATAACATTTTCAATATGATTTCCATCATTTTCAATACATAATTTGATGCGCCTTGCAAAATTCAGGTGAATTCGATTAAATAGGTCTGTATTGCCGTCGATTTCAGTACACTGACTTGTAATGGTGTCCACAAATTATGGCGCATCAAATTATGTATTGAAAATAATGGAAATCATATGAAAATGTTATTTATTAATATTAGAATCAAATAAAATTATTTTGTTTTAAAAGTATGTGTTAATCCTTATGTACCCAGACTTTGTGGACACCCTGTATATTCAATTGAAATCAATTCAATTTTCTTGTAAAGCAGTTTAACACAGCTTTACATGGATATAGTTGTAAATAAAAGGCTGCTGTAGCAAGTAATGATTTTATGGGATAGTAAAAGAAGAGCCTGTAAAAAATTTATAGCAATGTTCTGGCATACAAAAATGCTTGGGGCAGTGTCCTGGCATGACTACACCATTAACATGTTAACTGCTATCCGACGTGCTGGTGGTCATACTAATTAGGGCCGTACAGAGCCATACAACGTGCCAGCGGTCAGAGCCAACGTTATAGATGTGTGCAAGAAGCCACACTAGGATGTAAAAAAATGTCTTACAAAGCCAGGATAATTTAACCTTGAGCGAAACTACATTGGTTATAGCAATGTAGGGCGGTCGGATGGCTCTGTAAGGCCCAAATTAGTATGACTGCCAGCGCGTTGGATAGCAGTTAATATGTTAATTACAAAACAGTTTAACAGCTTACTTGTGGAAGAATATAAGTAATTGAAGTATCAGAGGCATTTGATGTTCATACATTTAGCAAACTTCTTGACTATTTCATTACCAATACTGAACTATCATTAAATATTGTAACATATTTTCTATTGTAACATTTAATTTTCAGTTAACAATGTAACTGTTGCATAATACAAAATGCACTCATCAGAAACACAACAGTCAATAAATTATGAGAAATATTCAGATTTTCATTAGCATTTAAATACTCAAACCAAGACTTTAATAATTACATTTTCAAAAATCTGTTGATTTGAATGTAAAAACATCATTTAATGTAAATCATGAAGTCAAATTACACTGAATTTGGTTAACTTTAATAGTTAAAGTAATTTAGAAAAATATATTGTCAAAATATTAAAAACAAAACAGTTAAAACATAAATGTATAAAACGTTTAATAATAAATAGGCCTACATGAAATAATCTAAGTTATGTATAAACTACATATTAATTATACGAATGTTTGGCACTATTTTATCAAATGCAATAAATACAGTTTCTGCTGCACCAATTATGTATTGTTAACTGAATTATAATTTTCTAAGTGTAAATTCATTTAGAACAGTGTTTCCCAACCTTTATTGTGCTATACACCACCTAAGCCTTTCTAAAATTCTTATGCCCCCTAAAATATACAGTTGCTATACAGTTAACTTAAACTCTAGACGAGTCCATTTTCAAATTGCCCATCTTAACAATCCAACTGCTCCCCAGTGGGGCGTCGGACCCACATGGGAAACAATGATTTAGAATTTACACNTACCAATCCTAATCTAGAATGTAAACAAATGCTAAAAAATAGTTATTTTCATGGATTTTCAGTGCTATTTTCACTTACTTTTGTTATTTGACGCTATTTAAATGAATAAGCAAGTTTTCCGAAACATAAAATTGAAGATTTCCCGCCAAAATAGAAACTTCCTGATAACATCGGAAATGACATTCTAACATCATTTTATTCTATTTGATTCTTCAAAAAATCGTTATAATACTATGTATTAGACTTAAAATATTCGATATCTAAGCCAGAAAGTGTTAGCTAGAAATAGACTTATGTATAGAACAACCCCCCCATTTCTCACCTCAGGGAAAGTCATAAAACAGTTGGGTGCTAATGACTGTGAAAGGGAAAAAGTTCTACACTTAGAAACTTCGAAAGAAGAGATTTGGCCTGTAAGTCCGCGGGCCGCAGGTTGTGCACCCCTGCCTTAAGCAACCATCTTCAAATTAAAACAACAGATTTGGAAAGAAACCAAAGATGGAATGTTGTAATTTAAATAATACAAAGAACAATGTCTGATTTGATGTGCTGTAGATGGCCACATGTTGCATAGGAATGTAAAAAGTAAGATTAAATTTAAAATAATGCCCTCTGCACTGATAATAATGCTAATCCATACTCTTAAGGGCAATGGAGACAACCAGCACCTACACACTGGGGCCACGATATGTCAATTGAAACATTGTTTAAAAGAACATCTCAATACAATTAATAAACTACTTTAAAAGGCAAAACTAAAGAATGTGATTCAACAAAAATTTGGTTTTTTCTAAAGTTTGAATTGTATTCGTTAGTTTTGTTGTTCCATTCTGCATAAGTTCGAATTCCGTATAACCGTAGCCTGATAAAGACCCAGATTGGGTCGAAAACATTCGCTGGTGTGTAAACACATATCACTGGAGTTACAAAGGTTTTTTGGATGTGGCGAAGAGGAGCCTCTATAATTTAAATACAAGGAAATGCTAGAAATTTACAAGGTCAGCAGAAACAATACAACTATCAACTACAAAGACAACAACACATTATCCTCAGTATTGATGGCATTACTTGAAATTTAATTCTACTTTTTACATCCCAATGCAACATGTGATCTCCGACATCCAATCACATGTCATATTTTTAGTATTTAAATTATAACATTCCATATTTTGTTCTGTTCTGAATCCATTCAAGATGGTTGCTCAAGGCAATTGAAAACATTCATTTTCTTTCAACATTTTGTTTTACACTCTGGAGTTTGGTTTCTTAAATGATTTTTATAATTTACCTCCAGCATACAGTGTATTTATTACATTCATAGAGTTTGCTGTGTGAATAGGAACATTGTCCTATTGAAAGAACCATCAATTCCTAGCGATACATTCTGCAAAAAGCAAAAGATTACTTGCCAACATGTCCTAATAATTATTTGCTTTTGTACACTCCTACAAAAAACAGGTGAAGTCTTTCTCGCCAATTAAAATCACCCTATATCTAACTGACCATCAGCTTGTTGTCATTCGTAATATAGTTCTTCCATTCTCAAATCATACCAGTAGTGGCTCCAACCATCTGGACCATCAAGGTTGAGTTTTTTCTCATCATTCTAGATCAGGGGTGTCCAACCTTTTTGTTTCTTTGGGCCACATTGGAAGAAGTCATGGAGTTTTGGGCCACAAGTATATATANGGTCGGATGGCTCTGTAAGGCCCAAATTAGTATGACTGCCAGCGCGTTGGATAGCAGTTAATATGTTAATTACAAAACAGTTTAACAGCTTACTTGTGGAAGAATATAAGTAATTGAAGTATCAGAGGCATTTGATGTTCATACATTTAGCAAACTTCTTGACTATTTCATTACCAATACTGAACTATCATTAAATATTGTAACATATTTTCTATTGTAACATTTAATTTTCAGTTAACAATGTAACTGTTGCATAATACAAAATGCACTCATCAGAAACACAACAGTCAATAAATTATGAGAAATATTCAGATTTTCATTAGCATTTAAATACTCAAACCAAGACTTTAATAATTACATTTTCAAAAATCTGTTGATTTGAATGTAAAAACATCATTTAATGTAAATCATGAAGTCAAATTACACTGAATTTGGTTAACTTTAATAGTTAAAGTAATTTAGAAAAATATATTGTCAAAATATTAAAAACAAAACAGTTAAAACATAAATGTATAAAACGTTTAATAATAAATAGGCCTACATGAAATAATCTAAGTTATGTATAAACTACATATTAATTATACGAATGTTTGGCACTATTTTATCAAATGCAATAAATACAGTTTCTGCTGCACCAATTATGTATTGTTAACTGAATTATAATTTTCTAAGTGTAAATTCATTTAGAACAGTGTTTCCCAACCTTTATTGTGCTATACACCACCTAAGCCTTTCTAAAATTCTTATGCCCCCTAAAATATACAGTTGCTATACAGTTAACTTAAACTCTAGACGAGTCCATTTTCAAATTGCCCATCTTAACAATCCAACTGCTCCCCAGTGGGGCGTCGGACCCACATGGGAAACAATGATTTAGAATTTACACTTATAATTAATGTCCTCTTCAAGAAAACAATGTACAACTAACCGCAACTCCAAACTGGTTGTGTAAGCAACAAATATCACAAAATAAAAAATACAAATATAAACCCAATAAAAAATACAAATATTTAATTCTACTAACATTTTCTTTTGTCTAAAATGAATACCATCAGGTAATTTTAGAAAGATAATTGACAAAACCTATTTTTTAAAACAAATTTTCAAATCAGAAATCAACAGGATTTCTGCATTTGAAGTTGTATCATTTACTTATATCTTTGTTAGAAAGTTTTCAAGAGATTTGTCATTTTTAAAATGTTTGATTCATTTTAGAAAAATATGTTTTGTCAGTTATCTTTAGAGAATTACGCAACAATTTTTGTTGTAGATGAAAGAAAACTATCGTAGAATTAAATATTTGTTTTATTTTAGGTGTTTTACGTATTTGTTACAATCTACAACATATTCAATAATTATGAAAATAGATTGAAAACTAATACCTTATGAGCAATTGCATTTTTCTAGGCTGTTTCTACTTGTAAGAACTTTTTGTTTATTCTTATTTTACTTTGCTAGATCATTGACATAAGTTATCGTTTGTTTTACAACAGGAGAATAGATGTAATACTTTTATTATATTTCACATAATGTAAAGTTCTCTAACCCAGAAAGCATGGGAGCTGGCAATAATTCCACACCAATGTGATGCTGAAGTGATGAAAATGCCAGATGACAGAGGTGTTTCTACTTTTGCTCAATCTGTTGAGATAGCCATTCTAAATGCACTTTATAATGCATATTACAGAGTTTTTTTGCATTTCATTTTTATATGCACTTTCAAACATACAATAGACTGCATTGTTACAAGAAATCATCTATCTTATAATTGTAAAACTTTAAGTTCAGTTATAATGCCAAATATATAAGGAGAAATTGTACTCTTGCGACATTAGATTTATTTGTTTTCTAAACTAAATACACGAATTAAATACAATTTCTTCCTTAAAATATATTTGGCATTGTGAGTGAGCTTATAAAGTTTGACATATTATGGAAACTGCAATGATTTTTTCTCACTCAAATCAAGAATCGAGTGGTTTGATCAGTGTAATCAGTTATTCTTCCTCTTAAACTGTCACAAAGCATGTATTTAATTAATCAAACAAATAACTCTAATGCCAAAAGACACTACAATTTCTTCCTTAAAAATCCTTTCTTCTATACTTGTTAATCCTTACTATATTTGTTACTTGACATGCAGTGTTTTTGAGTGTTGTACCAAATTCACTCTAGCATATTTTTAGTTTTTTATTAATGAGCTATTGGAAAAGTCATCTTTAAGACTTCAATACTGTCATAATTGAATAACCCCAGTCTCTGCCAAGAATTTCAAGCTTGCCAGTTTAGAGGACTTTCCAGAAAAACATGTATAACAAATAAATAAGTAAAATACAAATACTAGTTTGAAGATAAATGAAAATATCTAGAAGTTTTTAACAGTATTTTTTTGAAGGATGTAAAAGATAGATAGATGTGCACACCTTTAATCTAATAACAAAACTATTAATTTTAGATTAACTAACTTTAGAACATATGTTATATGTTTGTTTGTTTATTTTTATAATTGTCACCCGTAGACCTCAGTACATTTGACGAGCCTGGAGATATAAAATCTCCCACCTTCTCTCAGTAACCACGTCATCATTGCATCTTGAATCTCATCTTGTCATCAAACTTCTTTCCAGAAAAATGTTCCTTCAACTCTGAAAACAAGTGATAATCACTTGGTGCAAGATTCGGAATTTGTAACAGATTTCCTAAACTTTCCACGTCAGTGTCTGCAACAAATCTTGTGTGATGCAAACATGATACACAAGAGCATTATCTTGCAGTAGGATACCATTTTGTCACACATTGGCTGTTCGTAACATCTTTGCCATAAATGGAAACAAGCTGCCCATAAATTTCAGCAGCAATTTCTCCTTTTAAATAAAGGAAACTAATCACTGAATGAATCTGAAAATTAGCGAGATTACAAATTGACAGGCCATTTTAACACACAATGCAAGCATAACAATGATGTAATTAAAGTCAAATGAGTTCTGTCATATGATGCAGAACCTATCAGACATGATAGTGCAGCAAACTGTGAAAAAATAATATACCTTGGATTTCTACTTGTCTTATATCTTTACTTTCTGAATATGCCTTGTATTATTATTATTTTAATAATTATTTCAAATAAACTCTAAGTACTTACCTGTAATAATTTCAGTTTTAATATTGTTGATAGTAGTTTGCATTGAAGTAGAAGGTGTATCATAATCACAATTTGAATATTCTATATTGTTCTCATCATCATTTTGGCTAGAGATATCAGCTACACAATCATTGACATTCTCTTCATTATTTAAATTTACCATACATTCTACATTTTCCATCTGAAAAAACAAAAATACAAATCTATGTTAGTAATATAGAGTACTTCAATATATAATTTTATGAGAAAAACTCTAAATATACAAATAATATTTTACTGAAATTCAATAACTTTATATATAATACTCGGTAAATAATGTTATAAATAATTTCATGTCTTCAGTTTACTTTGTCATTCACAATTGAGGAGGGTATACAACAAGCGTATGTTATGCCCTCACAGTTGTTAATATTTTCATGGATGCATGCATGAGAAGATCCGAAGTACCTGAGTGTGGAATTAGAATTGGAAATGAATTAGTCTGTCATTTGTTGTATGCAGATGACACTGCTATTAGCAGAGAGTAAGGAAGAGATTTAAACACTTGTGTCTAGTCTTGAATAGGCATATAAGGAGTATATATGCCTATTCGAGACTATTCAAGTGAATGTGAGTAAAACTAAAATGCTTGTGTTTGAATGCAAAGGTGAGCAAATGGATTTCATGATTCATCTGGATAGCAAACAACTAGAACAAGTGAATGAGTTTGTATATTTGGGAAGCATGACAAATAGGAATAGAAGGCTAAACAGTGAAATCAATAAAAGAGTGAATGCTGGAGCAATTTGCAAGGGATAAAAGTATGTGCAAAGAGGTATGAATAGCTACGTATGGGAGGTTATGGTTTCTGTGCTCATGTATCGTAGTAAAACATGGTGTGGCATAACAAGGAGAGACTATGTAAGAAATAAACAAGCATTGAATAAGAGTACAGTAAAAGAGAATATGGTTGAAAAATTTGTAAATCAGTCTTACAATGAATTGACCATGTTGAGTGAATGGAAGGAGAAGAATTGTTGGAGAGTACACATGGGAAAGGGGGATGGGAAGTATGATAGGGAAAGACTAAGAAACTCTCAGTTGGAACTGAAAGAACATGACTCAAAAACAGAATGTGAGAGTGTGCTAGAAGATGCTTGTCTGGACAGGAAGATGTGAAAAAAGTTGCTAAATGAATGTTTTGTAGGCTTATACTACGTTCCACAATCCACGATTCACTTCAATCTCGATTTACCTACAATCTGGATTGTAACCGTCGCCAGACGAACATCAAGCTGTTTGCATGGGCAGTCTGCGTGAGAAGAACCTGGCTATTACATGCGATGATAAAACTGACAAAACTACGCAGTAAGTCACGAACAACAACAAACAAAATGCAAGTTTTGGTTAGAAATACTTTTTCTTGTTATATATCTAATAATAGACATATGTCATCATCTCTCCAAATGTCTTTTATTTCTCTGTTGATAGCCCAACATGTGTTCCACAGCCATCTTGTATTTTTTCACTCACGTGGGATCTCTCTTATGACTGGATCTAGTTTCAAGAACTCTCTTGAATCGATCACGATTGAACCTCGTTTCAGTCGAGATTGAAACAGTCAAGAGGTCACATCACAGCATAGTCGCTGACCTTGGTCACAATCTAGAAATGCTCAGTGCGAATGGGGTATTATAGTCTCCTTTTGGCCTGCTGATTATTCTTTTAGAATTAAGAACATGTATGCATGTATATACTTTATATGTATATGTATGTAAGATCCACCTGCATGATTTCTGTATAAAATTATTCACACTGCAAACTTTGCAAAAATAATTTATTTTTAGCTTGCTTAAACTTAGCATATATAAAAACCAATAACATTTTATTTCAGAAAACAACAATCATCAATTTTAAAGACTTGATTGTTGTTTTCTGTCTGATTTCAATTTGACTGTCTCACAAATATATATGGGAATATAACAAAATTAACTGAAACAATTAATGACATGTTAATAAATTATATTTAACAGAAACCTAATATCCAATAAAGCTTCCTTTGGCTAAAATAACTTTATGAATATGGTCTGGCATTGATTGTACCATATGTGTTTTTGGAGGACAGATGCACTTATTTCTTCCAACTGATGAATTATGGCTTGCTTTAGTTCATCCACACTATTATATTGCTGTCCATTTGCATAAATAGATCTAAGCCTGAATCTCCCAAAGACTTTCCAACTGATTAAGATCAGGAGATAGAGCAGTCCAATCAATAATAGGCACCCTATTAGCTAAAAACCATTAATTTTAGATATCACTTACAAAATCAAAACTCCAGTTCCTAAAACAATATGAAGGAAAATAAACATTTTCATTTGCCTTAACCTGTTCCATGTTTTGCACTTGTTTAAATTCATAAGCGAAAACACTTGTTCGCATACATAGGTACTGCCAAACATGCTTGCACAAAATCGAGCATTGTCTTTCAGTTTTGGAAATGACGTATCTGGCAGTTCTTTGTAGAATATGAGGAGATTAGAATTTTTAAACTGTGATTTCAATTCATCACTGCACTNCAGTGTATTTATTACATTCATAGAGTTTGCTGTGTGAATAGGAACATTGTCCTATTGAAAGAACCATCAATTCCTAGCGATACATTCTGCAAAAAGCAAAAGATTACTTGCCAACATGTCCTAATAATTATTTGCTTTTGTACACTCCTACAAAAAACAGGTGAAGTCTTTCTCGCCAATTAAAATCACCCTATATCTAACTGACCATCAGCTTGTTGTCATTCGTAATATAGTTCTTCCATTCTCAAATCATACCAGTAGTGGCTCCAACCATCTGGACCATCAAGGTTGAGTTTTTTCTCATCATTCTAGATCAGGGGTGTCCAACCTTTTTGTTTCTTTGGGCCACATTGGAAGAAGTCATGGAGTTTTGGGCCACAAGTATATATATTATACTTGTGGCCCAATCCTTAAATATACAAGTATATTTAAGAATTAACATGTCTAGATTATAGTAATAAGCATTAACACTTTATTACGAATAAGGATATTTTAAAAAATTACTTCTACAGACACTTTCAATTTTTATTTAGAAATAAATAAATTCATTTATTATAAAGGAGACAAACAAAAATTTATTTGAAAAACACAAATATTTGTTTTATTTGAGTCTCTAATTAATAAAAAGTGACAAAACACCATTTTAAAGTGCATTTTTATTCAACTAATATATTTATAAATAATATGTAACCCAAAAAGTAGCCAATGCGTCAAATGATATTTTTTACACCAAACTAATAAAAAGGTAGCCAAATCTTGCAACACTGGAAGGAGTTCTAAATAAAGCAGGAGTTGGACTCAAAAAATTATAGATCCAAAAGCACGCAAAGAAGAGAAAGGGCGAAAGGTAAAAGAAGTGAGGAAAGTTGAAAAATTAATGGTCAATATTTTTCATAACAAAAGGTATATTTAACCTTTCTCACTGCTTTTTATCTTTTGGTCTTTCTCTCCTTTCCCCGAATTTGAGTCTATATTCCTTTGAGTCACAACTTCAGCTTTATTTAATATACCTTCCTCATTCACACATTTCCAAGTATTTGAAAATGTTTCCTTTCCACTCAAAATTAAAATGTGTATAAAGGTTTACTGCTTTGTGAAACGTCTTTTTTGAATTTGAGCCATTGAAATAAATAAATAAATAAATAGAATAAAATTAAAAAATCTGTCGGTTTTGTTTACACGTTTATTGGGCCGCATCGGAACTTGCCTTGGGCCGCATGTGGCCCGCAGACTGGACACCCCTGCTCTAGATTATTTGTTTCCACGTGTCCATGCTCATTTTATCCATGGTCCATGGTAAATATTTTGGATAAGATCAGTTTAAGATCACTGTCTTTTCGCATAAGATGGTGATCTTAAACTTTTATCTGATAAAAATCCAGCGTGACAAAATAATTTTTTTCATAGTTAATGTTACTCTTTGTGAGCTTTAGTAATGGGGAATGTTTTCTTGACTTGTATATAAGATGATGGCATGTCTGCACAACTCTTTCAATAGTTGATTTGTCAACACTACATTTGGCGGTTGCTGCTAACTTCTGAAATGATGTTTTGTTGCTGGCAATCTGTGAAACAATGGCTCATTTTGTCCTGTTTGTAAGCTTTAAAGGGCATCCTATTGATTTTTTTAACCTTATCAAACTCCTAGTTTAATAAAGTGTCAATAACAGTGGATGACTGACTTAATTTTTTAGCAATTGCTCTTTCATCCCTAAGAGCAAAAATTTCACCTTTCTCCAAGTGTGCTTGGGGGGTTGCCTTGATCCATTGTTAAATTAGTGATTGTAACCAACTACTATCATTTCTAGTAGTTTCTGCTGGGTTAATGTTGATTTTTGTTCATGATGCTTACGACCATACATGTCTAGCTATAACCATCTCATCTTTTACATTAGAAATACTTAATATATCATTTCTTTATAACTTGGTATCACTTAGGTTGTTACTAGGGTTTCTGAAACGGGATTCCGGGATCCCGGTTGTTTTTTTAACCCGGGAAATTTTTCTTATCCTGGGAAATCCCGCAAATTTCTTAAAAATTCACTTTTTTTCTTATTTTGTGTTAAGGTTGAGGAGTTTTGCAAATAGAAAGCATAATTAACTCATTCACTGCCAGAATACATTTGTATTTATTAATTTTAAACCTACCTATTAGTTTTTTTAAATTTTTGCTCGTTATAGCATGTCACAAATGGTCAATAATCAATATATAGCTTATTTGTGGCATGACTATAAAAATTCTTTACTTGTCGGAACCTGTAATATCTGGAATAATTGTGCTTACGCTGTCTTGAGTTTTAACCATGCCCAG
>NW_019385345.1:150841-158978 GCF_000671375.1 Centruroides sculpturatus | reverse complement strand
TTTTTTTTGTTGTTGTTGTATGCAGTTTCCAGCAAACTTTAATTAATTTTTTTCTATTTGTGAAAATTTCTACGTTATTTAAAGGTAATTTTTATTATAGGCCTATAGACCTAACACAGCATTATTAATATGATTTTGGAGGTTACAAAACTTTAAAATTACTTTAAAAAATGGAAAATAATTATATCATTTGATTTCAAGATATTTTGTATACCTTAAAAATAATTAATTCTATCCCGGGATTTCCCAGGATCCTGGAAAACAGTTAACTTTTATCCCGGGATCCCGGGACAAGCAAAATACTGGGAAATGAGAAACCCTAGTTGTTACTAATGGTTAATTTTAATATTACTTTTCCTAGTTAAATTCCCTTTAGTTAACAATAATGTCAGAATTCAGTTAAGCTTATGATAAAATAGTTTTATCACTTGACAATTGACATTACTAATGTACACATAATATAATATAACTAGCAGACCCCGCCACGCCTTGTTGTGGCTCAAAATGTATCTATTATAAATGTATAACACTTCCCCCGTGAAGGAAAATGTTTCGAAAAATTTTTTCTTAGTGTACATTCTCTCGACGTACCCTATTAAAACGCAATCAAAAGCGCAAAAACCCGCATCTAAAATAGTATAATAGAAGCCAAGTTTTTCACAGTAAGCCTTAATCTTGTCCTTCTCCCCCGCGGGGAAAATATCGAAAAATCCCTTCTTAGTATACATTGTGTTGACGTACTCTATCAAAATGCAATCAGAAACGCAAAAAATCGCATCTAAAATAGTATAATAGAAGTGAAGTTCTTCACAGTAAGCCTTAATCCTGTCCCCTCCCCCGGGGGAATATCGAAAAATTTCTTCTTAGTGTACATTCTGTTGACGTACCCTATTAAAATGCAATCAAAAATGCAAAAACCCGCATCTAAAATAGTATAAATAGAAGCAGAGTTCTTTACGGTAAGCCTTACGGGGAAGGCTTACCGTAAAGAACTGTCCATCCCCCATGTTTAACGGAATAATATACAGCCTATGTCCACCCTGACGTTCCATTCTAAATATTGGTGAAAAAATTTTTGAAATTGGATGAGTAGTTTTGGAGATTACCTGCTGCATCCAAACTTACATACATACAAACATTACCTCTTTATTATATTAGTATAGATAAAATTTATTGTAAATATTTACTTTGTTATTAAATGCATGTTCTACGTTATGTTATATTATACTTTAGTATATTCATCAACAAATAATTGACATTTCCTATTTTAACCATGTTACATACAATGTTACTCAGAACCAAAGTCATCGAAGTGGTGTGAAAAATAAAGTAATCATTGCAACAATTCTTGAGCCTATTCGTAAAAACTACACTCATGTTCAATAGCAAAAATGAGTTTTCTTTGAATTGACATTAATGCGACATCAACAATTAAGTGCCAAAACTCGTCTCATGTTTTATAAACAGTCTGCAGCATTAAATGCAATTATCCAACATTAATTCTTGAACCGACATCATGTTTGTAACAGCAATGGTATAACTTTCATAGGTAAAAGTTATCATCAATAATGCATAATTTATTTCATTATATAATTATACAGTGACCCCAGTTTACCAGTGACCCAGTTTTTTAAAAAAACTTTATATTAGATAGGTTGTAGCCAACGTTTTCAACACGAAAACGTGTACATCGGACGTTCAGCGCCGCTTTCGTATAAGCCTAGAAGTTTGACAATGGTGTTTGGATAGTCAGTGAAATCATGCTCGACATTCCAAACACCATTGCCAAACTTCTAGGCCTTTAGGATAGTCAGTGGAATCATGCTCGACATTCCAAACACTATTGCCAAACTTCTAGGCCTTTAGGAAAGCGGCGCTGAATGTCCGACATATATGTTTTCGTGTTGAAAACGTTGGCAGCAACCTCTCTATTATAAGCATTTGGGTCACACAACCACCACAAAAATAATGGCTCACACAAGTAAAATATGAGAAATGCCATTCTTACCTTTATGATTTGTGATAATATGATCAACTGCTCTGTACTTATTTTTGTTTAATCTCGGGAAACAGTAAGCACTATTAACCTAGTGCAGGGGTCGGCAACCTGCGGCTCGCGAGCCACATGCGGCTCTTTGGATGTGAAGTTGCGGCTCTTTAGTTTCATACGCAAATATTATTTATTTTATCAAAAAAACAAACATTTAAAAATCATTCTGAATCGATTAACGAGGATTAGGCACCGATTCTATCTCTCAGCCACTTGTACTCGCTTTTCATCGCATCCCTCCACCATGACACGCGTTGTCAGTCCGTCAGAATCTCTCGAATGACGCCATCGTCGGATGTTTCTATGAGGTTTAATTCACTTTCGACGCAAGACGATTCTGAATAAATAGATTAGTTTTTTTTTTTATCAAAAAACTTTATTTATGCGAGTTCTATTTATTGTTGGCAAGAAAAAATTTTGTGGCTCTTTAAAAACTTTGAAATTTTGTAAATTGTAATTTTTGGCTCTTCCGACTCAAAAGGTTGCCGACCCCTGACCTAGTGGGACCAAAGATAAGTTGTGTTGGACTTTTTAACTTAAATATTAAAGAATCTTTATTGAATTGATAAAAGTGACTTGTTTGAAGAGATTAAATTCATATCTCTGTTAACACAAAATGATAATGAGTCAAAATTCCAAAATCATGAAGTAACTTACATTTAAGTTGTATTTTTATTTATTCTTATTTAAACCAGATAACAGAATAAATAATGCAATTTCAGAGAAGGAAAAAATTAATCATATAAGGCCGTAATCACAACCGAGGATCAAAATGTAGAGTTAGAAGTTAACCAATTACCATTCATTTTACTTTTAGTATGTGAATGTTAAAATAAGATTCTACAACCAATAACCACTGCAAAGCACAGATAAGAAACAAATAATAAACGCCGCACTGGTCATTAGTTGCAGAGTGTCTTATTTTATTGTTATCCCACTGTAGTATGCAGATATGTGAATGCGTAACGGTTAACTTCTATGGTAATTCTTAACTCTCGATCCTGGATTACGAATACAAAAAATCGGTGTGTTTGTATATTTGACGATCGAATCAATCACAAATAAGCAACGTTTCTAAATAGACCATCACGTTCAATCATCTTCACGACCAGCATGTTCGACAAACCAACATTGCAATTTCCAACAAACAAGTAAATTTTACCCGTAGAAACTATAGATTCACCCTTGCCATAATAACGGACAGATTACCAAAAGCTATACATATCGTACAGACACAACTATGCATTTACGCAAGCATTTTTTTCTTCTACAAAACACATCATATCATACAATGGAGAGACTCAACAGAACTCACCAGCGAGGCCATCGATTTAGAAACTTGTTTCTTTTGTTAAGTAACAGCAACGCAACACTAATACCCCGTTTGCACCGAGCATTTCGATGTAGATTGTGACTAAGGTCGGAGAGAGTTCCGTGGTGCAAATGCTCTCGACTGTTTCAATCTCTACTGAAACGAGGTTCTATCGCGATCCACTGGAGAGAGTTCTTGAAACTAGATCCAGTCATAAGAGAGATCGCACAATCCCACGTGCGCGAGAAAATACAAGTTGGCTGTGGAACACGTGTCGGGCTATCGACAGAGAAATAAAAAAGACATCTGGAGAGACAACGACATCTGTCTAATATAAGATGTACAGCAAGAAAAAGTATTTATTTCTAACCAAAACTTCCATTTTGTTTGTTGGTGTTTGTGACTTACCGCGTAGTTACGTCAGTTTTATGATCGCGTGTAATAGCCAGGTTCTTCTCGAGCGGACTGCCTGTGCGAACAGCACGACATTCGACTAGCGACAGTCACAATCCAGATTGTGGGTAAATCGAGATCGAAGTGAGTCGTGGATTGTGTGCGAACGTAGTATAAGGCTAGGAGATGCCTTTCAGGTCTTTTAAGGGTAACCAACCCTTATTCACGCATTACAGACGCGGAGAAAACCTGAAAAACTCCAAGCGACCAGCCCGTCCCAACCGGGCACGAAACCAGCATTCGGGGGAATGGAACCGCTTGGCCATTGGCAAGCCTTAGAAACTTATAGAACTACGACATTTCAACTCACCTGCTCCTCTTTGACGTCACATTTTTTAATCTCAATTTTAACCTGCTTTAGGGCATATTTGTATTTCATCTCAAACTCCTTTTTGATTTTGATATCCTTGACATCTTCCGTTAATTCTAAACCCGTATAGATTCCCACTTTACTGTCTTTTACGCCATCCTGAAAAGGATCGTTTACAACTTCTTCCTTAATTTCCTGCTTGATCCTTACACTTTCCCAGTCGAATCCTTGAATATTAAAAATTCATAAGAGTTAAGAATTTCTTTTTTTTTGTTTTTAAATTTAAAAAAATTTGATAAAAAAAAAAAACAGATCAGTAACACTTACCAGCCATTTTGAACACAGAAATATTGTACTGTATCAGATTTCTTTATGCTGTAATCGAAATGCTTAGAAAACTTTCATATAAAATCATTCTAATCAATCAACGATGTCAGTTAATCAACCTACTTCTTACTATTTCGTTAAATTAACAATGAGGAAATAAATACCAGCGAAATCACGCACGTTTCATTGTTTGCAAACGACCGCCTTTCTCTTCGAGGGAGTTAACGTACATGCGCGAGACCATGTGAGACTACGTTACTTCAGTGTTGCCATCTGTGCAATCGCAGAGATGGCAACATTGAAGTAGTGGTTTCTTTTTTAAAATTTTTTTCACTCTGCGAATTTATAATTAGCGGAACTGACCTAAACACTCCAGGAAATTTTTTAGGATAGTCCCTAAGGGGAGTGATGCCGATTTTCCCGTTTTCCCCCTAAATTTAGGGAAAATCGGCCAAGTGGAGGGAAAAAATGTAACGTCTTCCCGTATTGGTTTGCGGAGTTTCGACGACGAATGGGATCTTCTAAAAGTCACGAGTCAAGTGACTTTTAAAATTTCGTGACGTGAGAATTTCGCAGCTAGATCAAGGCGGCTTCATCACCTCATGCTTTTGCTCATCTGTGCCGGCCGCCCTAAATTAAAAGTTTGTGTTTCTCTGGATGTACAAAAGTCTAATATAATATATCAATATATCGGTATGTGGTGATATTCGAAATATTTAACAAAGGGTTCGCTAACAGAAATTTTTCCTTGACAATTTTTTTTTTTCGCTCAAATGGTGCATTAGCAACATCAGCGCAAAAACTGACCTTAAGATATCCATATAAATAAAAAAGATGCGTTCGCAAAATTAAGTCAGTTAAAATTTAACATTGTTTATGCCAAAACTATATTTTTTTTTATAAATAATAAAAAAGAGTGTTCAAAATGGTTTATTTTGTACATATTTTATTACGACACGTGTTCCGCAGCCATCTTGTATTTTCTCGCGCGCGTGGGATTGTGGAATCTCTCTTATGACTGGATCTAGTTTCGAGAACTCTTGAGTCGATCGCGATTGAACCTCGTTTTAGTCGAGATTGAAACGGTCGATGGAGGTTGCACTAGGCGAACAGGGTATAAGGCTCTAGTTTAGTAGTGTTACAGAGTATAATACGTATATTTTAATATATTTTTTAAAAGAAACAAAATCACTGAGAAATATTACGTGTGTTTAACAACGGGTTCGGAAAACTTTGAAAATGTTAACAACGGGTTCGGCCGAACCTGTGCGAACCCGCTGAATATCACCACTGGGTATATGTGTGTATATATATATATTTTTTTTAATTAATACACTGCACATGAAACAAAACTATAGCGGGTAATCTATTTTAATTTTTAGGGGTACTCTGTCAGTGGCACGTTAGCCTACGGGCGAAAACGGAAATTGCGGGTGCCCCAGGGCCGTAAGGTAGATTTTCTCAGTATGATGCAAGTCTTCGAAATGCCGCCACTTAAATGCTGCTTATGCCACTTCCTTACCGTGCTCCCTGATGTGGCTATGTCTCTGTATCATAGCACGGCACGACCAGTGGCGTACCGTAGTGGGGGCGGCAGGGGCGGCCCGCCTCGGGAGGCAAAATTTCACAATAGATAATAATAATATTTTGTAAAAATTTGAAACATTTTAATTTAACCTATACTTGCATCGCGCCTACGATAGTGCTATCGTCCGGACAGTCTGGGAATCGGCTCGCCGTCCGGGTGAACTAGTAATTTTTTCATCCGAGGAAATCCTGCGAAACCTGTTGACCTTTTTTTATGCTTGTACGATTCATTCGCGTTCATAGACACCACTAATATCCAATAGAACTATTTTAAACGCTGCACTACCACCGAATTTTTAATCGCTTGTTCTATGACAAAACTGAATTTTGGTCCGTTAAATTGAAATACCTAAATTGGGGGCGAAATTTTTCTACGCCCCCGGGCGGCTGACACCCACGGTACGCCACTGGGCACGACCCTGCGACCCCCCACCAATACCACCAATAGAGGCTACAAACCTATCTTCTATCGAGGCGGAGCGTTAGCTAATCTTCTATATAGCCTACATAACTTTGTTAGTTCTCAAAATCTGTTCTAACGATTTTGATTAAACTTTGCCATTTCCATTAATTGCGATGAGGAATCCAAAAATATAATAAAAAATGTGGTTTATGACTTCGTTTTCGAGATATAAGATCTCCATAGCGCGACATGGCTTTGTCGTACTATCGCTAGCACGTCCTTTGTATGGCTTATAGAATTGAGTTCGTTCTCAAATTTTGATGGGCCGATTTTAGTACAAGTTTGCAATTTTTTATCCATTGTAATGAAGAATCTAAAAACGTAATAAATGTAAATGCAGAAAATAGGGGTCATGTTTTCGTTTTCGTTTACAATACAGAAGTAAAACCAAGAACACAGAAATAAGTTTTTACAAGTTATATCAATATATTAAACTGTTCCATTGTCTATTTTGAAAAATAACTTTAAACATGTTATTATAGAGAATAAAAACTTAATTTTTTGCACACACAATTTATAATTTTTGCAATACAAAATGTACATAAAGTTTTAGTATTGAATAACGTAGAATGTATAAACGTATATATTTTTTGTGTTACCAATGTATGCCGTATATCTTACAAGTTACTTATTATTTATATATATATCTTGTATTAATAGTAAAATAGAAGTACTGTAATTACTTTATTACGATATTAGTGACACAAGAATCGCTATAAATATAATGATAATTGTGCTATTGTTTGTGTTATTATTTACAGCAGTATTATTATAAATATACTATAGTGTGTAACTTCATTTAACTACGTATACTCACACACTGTACTGTACCTAAAAACCAAAGATATCTTCGATAATTAAGGCACATAAACCTACGAGTGGTGAATATAGAATCTATATATAGAAGTATTTACTTTCTTCATAATTGAAGGTCAGACTATTTACAAAAATATTAAATTTTCGAGTCTATCTTAATCCTTTTTAATACACTCCAGAAGTAACAGTTAACATGAGTTTTTTTTTAAGAATATACTTCTTAAAACAAAGGTAAACAAGTAAAAAAAGTTCACAATGTTAACAACGATCAAGTGTAAATAGTCTGACCTTCAATTATGAAGAAATATATCCTGAGTAATTACGGAAATACTTTCGTTTCAAGAGGAGTGTTATGCCTGTTTTCCTTATTATATGAAAATACAACTAATTTGTATGAAAAGTGTCAGTTAATTTTACACGCAATTAACATTTCACAGTTTTAATTAATAATATTTAAACTTTGAAATTCCCATTTGAAGTGAGAAAATATATTTGAGAGTTATAACTATTTTTTTTTTACTTTCTTTCTTTTCTACCAGCGTTTATATGTAACCGGATATTTTCCGAAAAGAAATACATTTCCTGGAAGGAGTATAGATAATAATGGCGGTTTCGTGCTCTCAACAGATTCGTAAGTAGCTGCATTATATATTAATATATAACTTTATAAAAATCGATTAAAGTATACGATAAAATACGAAATTAGCATAATGCTCATTCTCATCATTAAGAAGAATATAAGTAAATAGTCGTGTATAATTGTCAATCCTCTAAAGCAGTGTTTTTCAACCTAAGGCTTCGCGACCCCCCCTGGGGGTC
>NW_019385345.1:141779-150741 GCF_000671375.1 Centruroides sculpturatus | reverse complement strand
CTTAAAAAAAAAAGTTAACAGTTCCCTGTGCCTAATGTTATAATTAAAGGAAGTTTCATACTTTATGTGTTAAATTATTGTCGATTCTTCTGAAATTTTTATCTTAATCAACAATAATTTGTCTCAACAGAAAGAAAATTAAATACATGTTTTTAAAATCACTGGTATAGTTTTAATATGGCACTAGGGGGGTCGCCAGAATTTTAAAACTTGTATAGGGGTCGCATATTCAAGAAGGTTGAAAAACACTGCTCTAAAGCATCAACGATTGTCGTCGTAATAAATTACAAATTAATAATAGAACTATGGGTTAGATTGAAGCAAAAATATTCCCTCTCTTAGACTTAATATTAACGAATAGATGAACACGTATCTACATGTAATTTGACACGCTAAAATGTTTACTTTCGATCAACCGTTTAAAAGTTACGAATGACTTTTTATTTCCGGTTACTTTCTTCGTTTTAGAACGACTTTATTAAGAAATACGCAAGCACGCGTCGGTATTAATAAAATGAATTACTTTAATTCACCATAATACATTCCATCTACGAGAAAGAGCGACATTAGACATGCTAAAATGGTGTCGTTAGCGCGCGAACATGACAACCGTGTAGGGATAACTGACGCAGGGAAATTTCCCGACTGGTGGTGAACATGTCGAGCGTTACGTCACTTCTAGCATTCCCTACACACACGTTGACGTTGACGGTAACATAAATAGCTGATAGGGAAAGATAATTATATATTATTTAAAACAATACTAAAATATTTACTTACAAATTTAGTTTTCCCCGTGCAAAATTTAGAAATTTTCGACAAAAAGCACAGGTGTTTTTACCATTCAAACAGGGTGAACGAAATCGTGCTCCCACAAACTGATATCCATCTACATACAAACTCTCCTTTTTTGCTTTTAACGACGTTTGAAGGCCCCTGAGTCGAAAAATATGAAAATCTCAGGGGTCATTTTTTGACTTACACAGAACCTTTAAAGGTGTCGCTAATGTGAAGTTGGGTAGAGAGACATTACAACCCTTGGATGCTTGAGCTGTGAGCCTGAAAAGCGATTGGAACCAAATTAAATAGGCGAATAGAGTGAATTGTTTTAATAATGGTCTTTGTTAATTGCAGATAATTAAGAACGCAGGAAACTATGTTAAAGAACTGGAAAATGTTGCAAAGCAATTTATTACGATAAACGTTATAGTTATTTGATTACTTATATGTTTACGTATGTAAATATAAAACTATCTGAACAATGTAACTATTTTATTGATAATAGTAACATTACAAAAAGCGTATGCATTGGGAAGATTTAGATGCAGACAAAAATCTATTTCAGTTTTTGTGTACCAGAGCCCCTTTGGCCGCCACTCGAAAACATGGAGTGCCGTTTTCACTTTTCAGACAAGGAACAAGGGGTTGGATTTTGGGTACTAGTGTTGGTGTCGTTTACGATAACGAAGTGTGATATGTAAATAATTGAATGCGACAAACAAACTTCTTTTTTTTAACTCTTTCCGCCCTGTGGGCACTAAGAGGGCCGCTTTTTGCAAGCCCATTATGGGTTCGGCCAGGTCCACAATGGGGCTGCCGGGTGGTGACAGACGGGGCCCGACATATCCGAACGGACCACCTCCCCGAAAAGTTCTTGGGGATTTTTCGACCCGTTCGGATTCGAACCCGGGTCCCCCAGAGCGGTAAGCTGCCACCTTGACCGTTCGACCATCCGGCGTCCATAATGGTTCAATTGTGAATGTTATCGTGGGTGTGTTGTAAGGATGTGTTCTAATGAAACTGATGAAACCGTCCAATCTTCAAATTTGTGCTACCTGTTTTTCTTCTTCGCCCTTAATACAGAGAAGCCTGGGTTGAGTCGTGCACTAAAGATTTCAATGTTATTCTATCTTTCCACCGTTCTCTTCAAACACCGTTATATCATCAGTCCTTTTTCTTAGCTCTTCATCGATCTTTTCTATTTACCTATTTTTGGGACTAAAATTCGTTCTGATTGATGGATTAATACTTACCTGGAGCCGAGGACAGGTTATTGCAATCCAAACTGGGTCAGATGGAGAGTGTAATTTGTGGTAAATCTGTGGCTAAATATCTAGCGATTCTATAATAATAAATGCCATAATAAAACGTAACGATATTCGCAATTCTTGAGCTTGAGTTCTCGGGTTCCACCTCAAATGAAAGCGTGCTCCTATGCACTCAACCACTGTACGAAATTTTTCCACTGGAAATGTAACAACCCTACGACATTTTAAAATAAAAATTCCTAAATAAACGGTCTTAGAATGTAAGAATCATCCTTATTGTTTCTATAATAATAGTGTCAGAACAATTATCGAAACAATTATTACATTTTCAAGTAAATTATATGAATTATTAATTTTGTTTTTCGTTTCAAAATAATGTATTTTGTACAGAATTTGAATAATTTAATATTAGTTTGTCTGTATACAGTTTTAAACACCTGACAGTAGTTTATATAACATAATATTTCGTCCCATAAGCCAGATGAAACATTATTCTAAAAAGGAAATTTTTTCTGAAAAGAAAGACTAGATATTGTTGAAAATAAGGAAGGAGGGCATTAATAATATAAATGGGAGAAAATAAAGCTTAAGTGTGCTGAAAACCTGGCTAAATTGTCTTATATCGAGGTAAAGTCATTCAGTTGCATAAATATAGTGATTGGGGTTTTCATGTTTAAATTTAATAATGTGTTAAGGGATTTAGACTATTTACAATACAGTTCGTTTTTGTTTCTTCTTTTGATGTGAACATAATTGAATGTCAGATTAATTCAAGTAATATTTACTATAGCATCAAAGTATAATATAAAGGTATGATGTAGAAGCACTAAGTTGTTCACTTGATTTGACGATTTTTCGAGCGCGCCTTGGCCTGTCCGATACATTGACCTCGTCGCTAATCCTATTAATTAATTTAAACTTAAAATTTTATTCTGTTTTCTAAGTTTTTCCAACACAATGAATGATAAAGTCGAAAGGTTTTAATAATTTTTTTAACACATGAGAAATCCTCTTAAATTTCATGCATCACATTAAAATTTTTCAAATGTAAATTTATTTCAATAAACTGTTATAAGAAAACTTTAAACTTTACGTTAGAAGCAGCTAAGTGGCTAAGCAAACTAATACTGTATGTAGTCTGTGTCTTATAAAATTGATGTACTCAATGAGTCGTATGATTTGATTCGGTTTAGCTGGCACACGGCAACGTAACACATGGATGATATGCCAAAGAAATGTTTCACGAAAAGACTATTGGAAAATAGTCCCTATTTAGACATTAAACACGTGAGCAAATCATGAAAAACTCCGCACTACCATTTCGTTGGTGTGGCGTGAACACCTCACAAACTATCACTGTTCGGTGGTTTTGTCCACTTCAATATTCGCACTTTCGTTATGTTAAAAGTAAAAAAGATTGTTTTTACTTAAAAGCTAGAGTGCACTTTACGAGTGCACTCTAGACGTGCACTTCACGAGTTAAACAAAATTGTCATAGATTTCATTCAAATAACNACAAATTTAGTTTTCCCCATGCAAAATTTAGAAATTTTCGACAAAAAGCACGGGTGTTTTTACCCTTCAAAGAGGGTGAACGAAATCGTGCTTTCACTAATATCCTATTTACATATAAACTCTCCTTTTTTGCTTTTAACGACGTTTGAAGGCCCCCGAGTCTAAAAATATGAAAATATCATAGGGCCATTTTTTGACTTACGCAGAACCTTTAAATGTGTCGCTAATGTGAAGTTGGGTAGAGAGACACAACAACCCTTGGATGCTTGAGCTGTGAGCCTGAAAAGCGATTAGAACCAAATTAAATAGCCGAATAGAGTGAATTGCTTTAATATTGGTCTCTGTTAATTGCAGATAATTAAGAACGCAGGAAACTATGTTAAAAAACTGGAAAATGTTGCAAAGCAATTTATTACGATAAACGTTATAGTTATTTGCATACTTATATGTTTACGTATGTAATTATAAAACTATCTGAACAATGTAACTATTTTATTGATAATAGTAACATACAAAGAGTATATGCATTAGGAAGATTTAGATGCAGACAGAAATCTATTTCATTTTTTGTGTACCAGAGCCAATTTAGCCGCCACTCGAAGACATGGAGTGCCGTTTCCACTTCCCATAACAAGGAACAACGGGTTGTATTTTGGGTACTAGTGTTGGTGTTATGCGACGGTGTAGTTTACGATAATGAAGCGTGATATGTAAATGATTGAATGCGACAAACAAACTAGATAACGGTTCAATTTTTTTTTTTAACTCTTTCCGCCCTGTGGGCACTAAGAGGGCCGCTTTTTGCAAGCCCATTATGGGTTCGGCCAGGTCCACAATGGGGCTACCGTGTGGTGACGGACGAGGCCCGACATATCCGAACGGACCACACCCGAAAAGTTCTTGGAGATTTTTCGGGGGGATGAAATTGATGTACTCAATGAGTCGTATGATTTGATTCGGTTTAGCTGGCACATGGCAACGTAACACATGGATGATATGCCAAAGAAATGTTTCACGAAAGGACTATTGGAAAATAGTCCCTATTTAGACATTAAACACGTGAGCAAACACGAAAACTCCGCACTACCATTTCGTTGATGAGGCGTGAACACCTCACAAACTATCACTGTTCGGTGGTTTTGTACACTTCAATATTCGCACTTTCGTTATGTTAAAAGTAAAAAAGATTGTTTTTACTTAATTTAAAAGCTAGAGTGCACTTTACGAGTGCACTCTAGATGTGCACTTTACGAGTTAAACAAAATTGTCATAGATTTCATTCAAATAACACGATTATTCATAAAATAGCATTTTAAATAGAAATAAGATATATGGGTTTAACCTTACGTTAAATTTTAGTTAGAACATTTTGTTTTATTTACAGATATACAAGAAGAATTGTTCAAGAACTTGATTGAAATAGCGGAAACAATTGTCAATACGAAGAATACACTTTTTCAGAAGTACGCATTATGGCACAAGAAAACCTGGGAAATTAGCCTCAGTTTACTTAATATTCGTAAAGAATTGAAGAAGCATTCATTCGGATCAAACTGTGCCAATTTGACAGGTGCCTCTGCTACTATCTTGGGTTCAATTGCCAGCATTGTAGGAATTGCTCTCATGCCAATCACTGCAGGAACTTCTCTGGCTCTTACAATTGGGGGAATTGCTACTGCCACAACGGGAGGAATCGTTTCAGCTGGATCCACCATCACCAATTATATTCTTTCTAAAAAACTATATGAAAAAGTCAATGAAATATTTAATACACATATCAATTTCACAGAAGAAATAGAAAGAGCAGCAAATGAATACAGTCAACTTTTGACACAATTCCAAAAGCTATTAAAGGAATTAGACGAAGAACATTACCAAATACTGAAACTTTTATTAAACGATTGTATTGAAAATGTGGATACGAGCACACAAAAATCCTTAGACAACTGGTGTCCAACTCTTTCAAAACTAGAAGAAATGGCGCCGAATAAACAGATCATGTTGAAAGTACAGCTCATCATTCAATTAGTCAAATATGTTAAGGACGATAATAATATGGTGAATATAATCAAAACTACACCGATAAAGGATGTATTACAAACAGGATCGCTTTTAAATATCACTAAAACAGCAATTTCTGCTGATCAGATCGTAAAATCGATTTCAGAAGCAGGAAGATTATTCACGCTATCTTTAAAAGAGGCACGACTGGTAGTAAGAATAGGTCTTAGTGTCTTGAATGCCGTATTTGTAATATGGGGTTTAGTCGATTTGGTTACAACTTCTATTAATATCCACCGAGGATCAGAAACTGAGCAGATTAAAGAAATCGGTAAAGTCGTTACAAATTTGAAAAAGTACAGGAAAGAAACTAAATCAAAAGCGGTTGAATTATTTGGACACGAATTAGTTGCGTCGCTCGACACTTAAGTTATTAACAAAGTTTTCTTTATGTAATTTCATGATTTATGAATTTTTCACTCTATTCATTTATACATACACTATATATCACTACGACTTCCATATGTGATAACCCGATGAATAAAGGTATAAATCGCGAGAAAAACAATTATGATGTTTACTGCTTTGTGATTTAAATATTATATAAAACAGATATTTATCGTTTTTCTTCTATTCTTGAATGAAAATCACGGAAGAGATTTGCGTTATAAGAAATAATTGGAGAGAGCAGTGATTAAATTACACGAGAAAGTATCGTTTCATTTTCAAATAACACAATTATTATTTGTATTAATAATTTACCGTATATTTGATTTGATAATGTTTATTGTATGCCAATATATATTCTGTTAAAAATTCGTACGATTTATGCCGTTGTCGAACAAGAATTTTTGTATTTGTCGTCGTTGTATATATTTTCTTTTGATAGAGTGTATTATTTCATACTCAGAATTAAAAAACATGCAGAAAATTCTACTCGTACTTTATGAAATCCGATACAATTTATTAACATTGCAATTTGTAATATCGTGAATTTAATGTCCACTTAAATAAGATGAAAAGTTATATAATAGTAAAACAATTTTAAATAATTCGTTTTAATATTGTGAGAAATCGACTGATTTATTTTAAACATAAATTTAAAACATCCACCAAGGCTGCTTTTTCCGTTGAAAAATATTTAGTAATTGATAGAAGCGGTTCGGAAATAACTTCGACGCCTATAAATAAGAGCGAATTGGAGATAATCGAGTTATTATTTATCAAAGAAACTTAATTTGATCGATGAAACTTAATAAAGTCGATGAAACTTATCGCGATTATCAATACCCGAAAAAAGAAAATATACTTTGTGAAAACATGTGTGAATGGAAAGAAACATAAACGTGGTAATGCTGATTTTAGCTATATACAGAGTGTCCTAAAAGTCTCAATAGAGTGACATAAATCAAGCCCACCAGTAGCCGATTAAATAAAACCATTGAATACTAGTAGTTGGTTATTGGTTCGTGCCTGACCAATGGGCTGGCTACCATACAGTGTTCGGGGTTTTCTTCGTGTGTATAACACCTAAACAGAATCCAGTTTCCACGTAGGAAGTCATGCTAGAAGTTACCCCATTGCTTAATACTGACATTTTAATGTTTTGTGAATAAAGTTACATTTTATTTTTGTATCTATGGAAACTTATGGAACACCCTGTATATTATGTTGGCGCAGTAAAATTAGCCTTTATGTCTGGTTATTGAACTGTGGTCTTGACGAAACAATTAAGAAAAATAGCTTTTTATGCTGATGGAAATGTTACAATTTTTCTGATTAGTCTATACAGCAAACGTCAGACAAATTTTATAAAACTCTTAAATTAGAAAATAACATTAGAAATTCTTTTAAACGTTATTTTATCCTTTCGAACGTTCGTGTTAAATCGAATGGCAATCCAGTTGATAATTGTCAACCGTCGAATTTGAATTAATTTGGATCAAGTTTTTATATGCTGGCAGATTAGGAGACTGGATAAATCTTCAATTTTCTTATTCGTATGGACGAAGATACCGACCATTTACCTTTGTTTAATGAGTAGGTGTACCAGTTAATGAAAACGTTCTGTTAACTTTCCTTTGAAAATTATCTTAGATTATACGTGAATAGTTCACGTATGTCTTCTTATTATTTAAACGTTTTATACAAAAGCGGAGTTGAGGAATGTTGTCTCTTAACAGTCAATCCACAAGGGGTGAGACTAATTTCATTTCTTTATATACTAGACAATTGTTAAATGTCCTCCAAGTTTAGTGACTAATTTGTAAGAATTTGTAAACCTGCAAATATTAACTTTTATCAATCTTTAAACTACTTAATAGTAGGCACCCCCAAGAGTTTTACACATCAGATAAATATCATTTCTTGCTGATTGACTGTTAAAAAGAAGTGTAATAATTCATACAGACGTGTTTGTTATACAGTTATTGTTATACCGCTTTTTGACAGTTTAATCATCTTTATGTTTTTTTAATCAACTTTTTAATATACCAGTTTTTATTTAATTTTATTACATATTTTCTTTCTTTTATAATTTTCACAGAAATGATGGCAATTCCTCATTTCTACTTTTTTCGCTCTCACTGTCAGTTTTATTTATAGATCCCCAAAGTACAGGAATTGCAAATTATCATGCAATCTATTAACACAAGTATCAACATCTGAAGAATAGGCTGAAGAATTGTCGACGGCTCTACCAATAATTTTATGAATCAGAGTAAAATGAGTCTTAATATAACTAAAAAATTTGTGCCTGATAGCATAATTCCGATTGAACGTTTGAATTTCTCATAATAAAGTGCTTCACAAACATTTACTTTCAACTAAGAAAAAAAAATTCTGTACATTGTATTAACACCTATTCGGATCGCAAGTAACAAGAATAAGAAAATGTCGAGTGGAAAAGCTCTGAAGCGATTAAAAAGGAAATTGATAAGCATGACTAAAGAGAGTTTCGAACTACGACGACATGTTTAAGTGGCAATCTATCAGTAGTAGTGGTTTGACACATACTAATCACAAAATTAATTTCAGATGTTGAATAAATTAAAATTACAAATAAAAATTTATTGAATGTAATTATTTCAGATAACAAAATTAATTTTTTCGATCACAAATCTTAATTTTATTTTAACAATAAGGTTGTATTAATTATTAAATTTAAATTTTATTTTATTTTAACAATAAGTACTCACAAAATTAAAATTACAAAATAATTTTTTTAAATTGCAAATAAAAATTTGTTAAATAGAATTATTTCAGATCACAAAATTAATTTTTCTAATCACAAAAGTAATTTTTACTCAAAGGAAATAATTCGAATGTTGAGAATATTCAAGTAAATTTTTAAAATATGAAAGAATTAAATGTTTTAATATCAAATAAAATTAAAACAC
>NW_019385345.1:118038-140459 GCF_000671375.1 Centruroides sculpturatus | reverse complement strand
ATAATTTCTTTGAAAGAATATTTATTTAAGTGATAAACTCTAATTAAAGATATTGAATTTATAAAATGAAACTCTGATTATACAGATTTTTTTAAAATTATGAACTCATCTCACCTCAATGTAAATTATTATATATCAAAAAAACTTTAAGAATAAATTTTACAACAATAAGGTAATTTATTTTAAAAACAACTTATTTAATTAAGTTAACTAAAAACATAGTGATGTGAATGTTAAACGTTTATATTATTCAATTAAAATATACTACAATTACTTTATTACGATATCAGTGACGCAAGAATCGCCACAAATATAATGATAATTGTGCAATTGTTTGTGTTTTTATTTACAGCGGTATTATTATAAATATACTATGGTGTGTAACTTTATTTAAGTATGTATACTCACACACTGTACAAGTATGTAAAAACGAAAGATATCTTCGATAGTTAAGACACATAAACCTACGAGTGGTGAATATAGAATCTATATATAGAAATATTTACTCTCGTTTAAAGAGGAGTGTTATACCTGTGTTCCTTATTTATGAAAACACATTTTTTTTTGTTTTGTTTCTATGCAGTGTTTACATGTAACCCAGTGTTTCTCAACCGGGAGCGATATCGCCCCCATGTGGGCGTTTTGTAACAATTTCTATTTTGGAGGGCGAAAAACAATTTTCTGGGCGATATAGTAAAACATTATATTAAGAACAATTAGATATTTTATTCGTTATATCGTACAATAATTAAACAAATAACATTATACTAGTCATTAGTCTATTTAATGAAGTACGAATTTGGCATTAGCCTTGGCCCTAGGCATCGGAATTTTGAAGTGAAGGGGGCGATCATTCGTTAGAGGTTGAGAAACACTGATGTAACCGGATATTTTTTTGAAAGGAAATACATTTCCTGGAAGGAGTATAGATAATAATGGCGGTTTCGTGCTCTCAACAGATTCGTAAGTAGCTGCATTAAATATTAAATTACTTTATAAAAATCGATTAAAGTGTAAGATAGAATACGAAATTAGTATAATTCTCATTCTCACCATTAAGGAGAATATAAGTAAATGGTCGTGTATAATTGTCAACCCTCTAAACAATCTAAAGCATCGACGATTGTCGTCGTAATAACTTAAAAATTAATAATAGAACTATGGGTTAGATTGAAGCAAAAATATTCCCTCCCTTAGACTTAGTTAGACTATATTAACGAATAGACATAGACGTATCTACATGTAATTTGACACGCTAAAAAGTTTACTTCGATCAACCGTTTAAAAGTTACGAATGACGTTTTAGTTCCGGTTATTTTTTTCGTTTTAGAACGACTTTATTAAGAAGCACGCAAGCACTCATCAATATCAATAAAATGAATTACTTTAATTTACCATAATACATTTCATCTATCAGAAAAAGCGACATTAGAAATGCTAAAACGGTGTCGTTAGCGTGCGAACGTGACAACCGTTAGGAACATCGGATGCAGGGAAATTTCCCTGATCAGCGAGGAACATGTTGAGCGTGACGTCACTTCTAGAATTTCTACACCCACGTGGGCGGATAGAGAAATAGCTGATACGGAAATATAATTATTATAAAAAGAGTGTTTTATTTTAAGAGGTATACAAATTTAAAATGAAATAAAACACGTAAAAATAATGTTAATGTTGGCTTTATTTAAGAGATAATTTTAAGCCATTAATGTATAAACATGATTCCAAGCTAATGGCCGCCACAACTGGCTCGAATGAAGCGCAATCGGTAAGTCCAATTTCCGACCGCTTTATCGAGCAACTGGGGCAGTATAACGCGGCGAATGTTGACTTCCAAGTGGTCCAATGTCTATGGTTTATCGGCATAGACTAGTGACTTCTCATATCCCAAAGTAAGTAATCCATAGGTGTGAGATCACACGATCTCGAAGGCCAGTTCACAGGTTCTTTAAATGTTTCCCGCAATAAATTGATGGCGTTACGCGCTGCGTGGCATATTGCGCCATCTTGTTGAAACCAAAGCACTGCCGCATTAATACCATTTAACTGAGGAACGAAGAAGTAAGCAGTCATGGCTCTATAGTGCTTTCCACTGACGGTAACATTCTGGAATGCATCATCTTTAAAGAAATGTGGGCAAATGATTCCACCAGCCCATAAAGCACACGAAACGGTGACTTTTAATGGACGTAAGGGATTCTCAACAAAGGCTTCTGGGTTTTCTAAACTCCAAATTCGGCGATTCTGCTTATTGACAGAGCCGTTCAACCAAAAATGAACCTCATCGCTGAACAAAATTTTGCGTTGAAAAAGATTGTTTTCGGCCCATTCATTGAACGTACGGCGCGCATAATGGTCACACGGTTTCAACTCTTGCACAAGCTGAATCTTGTAAGCTGGTAAGCCAAGATCTTTCCTCAAAATCTTACACAAAGTAGATGGGCACAGCTCCAATTGTTGTGCACGATGGCGAATCGACACCTCCACGACACTACGCTCCACAGTAGCAATGACTTCTTTTTTGCGCACTGTATGGAGTCTTTGTGGATGCATGTTATCAACTAGAGTGTGCGTGGTGCGAAAACGATCTATGGTTTTTCGAATAACTTGCTCGGATGGACGATTATGTCGACCGTAAAATGGACGTAGCGCACGGTAAGATTGGCGAACTGAAGCATGATTCTCAAAATAAATTTGCACAATTTGCAAGCGTTATTCTGGCGTAAGTCCATTCCTGGTGAAATGGCAAAACGTACTGAAAACAAGTCAACTGTCAAATCGACAGTCACTAAATTTAAATTAAATTAGATACAATGTTGCCAATTCAAAAATAAACATCTGGCAACATGTTTCGTCGGCATGTTTAAACACTAATGTCATAAAATTATCTTTTTAAATAAAGCCAACACTATAGTCATTAACATTATTTTTACGTATTTTATTTCATTTTAAATTTGTATATTTCTAAAAAAATACCTTTTATATTACTTAAAACTAAACTAAAATACTGTATTTACTGACAAATTTAGTTTTTCCCGTGTAGGTTTTAAACATTAACGTCACTTTAGCTCTTTATCCCTAGATATTGTCTGTTGTGTACTCTAACATCAGAACCGAAGCAACAAGTCTCCAGCCATAATTGCATTTTATATCCATTCTTTTCTCAGTATTTTGCATCTCAGGGTTCAAATAGTATGCATTATAAAATTGCAATAAGCTTAATTTTGAAGATAAAAACAAGTTTTAAAAAACAAATTGTAAACGCTAATAACTAGTATATTTCCGTGTTCTCTCCACGTCTGCAATGCCTGAATAGGGCCAATTATCCTTAAAAGTCTTCTCGGAAGGCATTCTTGCAGCTCTTCGCGTGTAATTTCGTATGGTCAAGCAAAAAAGCTTTAGCCAGCTTTTCGGAGGATCACGCAATAACCTCCTTAAAAATAGGTACAATGTCCATTCCCGTACGAGATATGGCAACGACCGCTCTATATTTCCCCATTCCTTGACCTTTAACCACCGAAATTTAATAACCTCAATCTCTTAATTCCAAATATATTTACAAAATTTTAGAAATTTCGACAAAAAGCATGGATGTTTTTACGCTTCAAAAAGAGTAAACGAAATCGTGCTCCCACACACTAATCTCCTACTTATATACAAACTCTCCTTTTTTTTTTCATTTAACGACGTTTGAAGTCCCCTGAGTCTAAAAATATGAAAATCTCAGGAGTCATTTTTTGACTCACGTGGAGCACATTTGCAAAACTTTTAATACAAAGAAGCCTAGGTTGGGTCATGGAGTAAAGATTTCAATGTTATTCTATCTTTCCGTTGTGTCTCTTCAAACACCGTTACATCGTCAGTCTTTTTTCTTAGCTCTTCATCGATCTTTTCTATTTACCTATTTTTGAGCCTAAAATTCGTTCTGATTGATGGATTAATACTTACTTGGAGCCGAGGACAGGTTATTGCACTTCTAACTGGGTCAAATGGAGCTTGTAATTTGTGGTAAATCTGTGGCTAAATATCTAGAAATCCTATAATAATGTCATACATAATAAAACATAACGATATTCGCAATTCTTGAATTTGAAGTTCTCGGGTTCCAGCTCAAATGAATGCGTGCTCCCGAACACTCAACTACTGTACGAAATTATTACACTGGAAATCTAACAACCCTACGACATTTTAAAATAAAAATTCCTAAATAAACGGTCTTATAGGTGTTATAGGAACCCGTGTTATAGGAGAGTCGACTGTATTTATTTAAAAGTTAAGTATCGCTTTTCTTGTCTTTCAAGTTTTTACTGTGTACAATTTTATAAGTACAGTTGTCCCTCTATAGTCCGACGTTTTTTAATCCGACATGCTCAGTAGTCCGACGCACCTCCCGTCAAGGTACCCGTCCCCGTTACGTGTCTGCTTGCACAGAAGCATGTCGCGATGTGAATCTCCCCATCCAATTTTTACACGATGACACACATTTCGTGTGTTTTATGTGAGCAGTTCTGTTCGAACAGTTGGAGTAGAGAATATTGTAAGTTACTGCTAGCAAAACAATGAGAAATATGTAATTATTTTCGGTAATCCGGACACTTTTGGTAATCTGACACACCTTTGGTCCCATACCTGTCGGATTATCAAGGGGCAACTGTATTTCATTTAGAAAGAAGTAACAGTAACTTGCGTAATTTTCGCTGTTTATAATTTTTAACGTAAGTGCAAAGCATACTCCAGTATAGTCTTTTGGATCTGTAGTAATGATAGCGAAAGTATCATAACCACAAAACATGTCTCTATAATTTAAAAATAAAAGTAAAAGTACTTTTATTAGATGAACTATCAATATTTATCTGTATCTCATCTGGTTACTGCTTCTTCTCAGTCCCATCTGTTTTATTTTGTTCACATATTATCAGTTTTATAAATATTTACAAATTTGATAAAATGTACTGTATATAATTTTATCTCAAACTTGACACTATTTGTGGCCCTTTTGATTTTAGTCGTATCAAACTCAGTTTTCTAATACAGTACAGTTAAACCTCAATTTAGAGCCTCCAATTGTTCTCTACGGAGGCTGGCGCTAAATTGTAGGCCCTCAAACAACGAGAAGTATATGTGTATATGTATTAATAGCGTATGTACACAAATATGTGTTTGAGTGCGCAAAATTAAAGTCATTAGGCTGCAATTTGTAAAAATTGTAGACCTATAAATTTGCATTGTTATCTGTGTTTTTTTAATCTCGAGAACGGAGACAGATAAATGAAAGCCGAGATTAGATACTGAAATGTTATGATAGTAGGCCCCGATTAACTGTACAGGAAGTTCCAGTGTACTCCAGAAGTCGCTTAAATTCAGTTCAAAATTTTTCCCTAAAAAGAGTTAGATGAATGGCATGACTCTTGAAAAAAACTATGATATACGGGGGTATGATACCACTGAAATTAGTGCTAATTATTATAAACTATAGCATTTGATAATGCTATAGTGTATTATTATGAATACAATATAGCATTCAACTTCATTTAACTATGCTGCTCACACTGTATGTAGAAACTAAAACTACTGCAATAATTAACGTACATAAAACTACGAGACTTGACTGTTATGCATGTGTTCCACGTTATACGAACCATTTTGTTGACAGGAGTAACGATCTGTATGTACCCTCCATTGTTAATTGACAGATATCAGCACTTGACCGCATCGTATTGTACCTCTTTGGTTTTATATATTTTTGTCCATGTGATGTTTTGTTAACTTAAAAAATGTTAGTTAATGCTTATATTTCTTAATTTATCTTTTCGTGATAATTTTTTATTTTATTTTTATCATATTCATGCACAGTGCCGGCCCGAGGCAAGTTTTAGGATGGAGCGAGATCCTATTACGGCGCCCCCCCTTGGTTGCCCCTAATTTATACCCTTTAATTTTCTTTGCCACTGAGCGCCCCCTAAGGCTTAGCGCCTGGAGCGACTGCTCTGTTCGCCCTATGGTAGGGCCGGCTCTACCATAGGGCGAACTTATACTGATATTATTGCATGAATCATGCAATAATATCAGTATAAGTTCATTCAAGCTATAATAAGTCAACGTGTTATAAATATTCAAGTTGTGACTTTCGGTTCTGACATTTTATATAGTTTTTATTGTAATCGATAACAACTGATAAGATTAATATATTAAATAATAGTTTCGTTTTAAAATATAAATAAAGTTGTCTTATCTGATAATTATCAGATAAGACAACTTTATTAATAATCATTTATATCTTTACTCCGCTGTATAACTGGATCTCTGCTCATCGGAGGTTACATTTACTGAAAGGACTGTACTATACAGCACATAATTATGGAAGATTCTTTAGAGAATGTCTCACGGACTCCACAGTTTCGTAAGTAAAATGTCTTTTGTAGTAAATTACTTTACTAATGTCGGCCTTTTCCATGTTGAAATTTTTCTCCGTTGCGTGTGGCCGCCATGTTGAATCTTTTATTTTGCACAAACGAAATAAATATATTGAAAAATATAAAAACAAAAAAATAATAATATTTCGAAAGTTCGTTTTAATATAAAAATTATGATGCATAGCGACATCTAGTATAAAAAACGTACAGATACTGTAACGAGATATATCAAGTTTAACCCGGCGCGCCGGGTTAAACTTGATATATCTCGTTACAGTATCTGTACGTATATGATCTTCGAACCGCCGCGGCGGTTCAAAGGTCACGACCCCAATGTATGTCGGGAATAACACAGGTGAGAATATGCTCACTCGTGTTATTAAAGAATCTGTTCAATGTCGATTGCTTTTCTCCCTTCTTCAGGATTTTTCGGAAGTACCTGTACAGTAGAGCGTCGTTTATCCGAATCAATTGGGGACTGAGGTTGTTCGGATAACTTATTTTTCGGATAACCGATTATGTACGAAAAAATATATTAACATATCTCGTGTGGAAACTTTTCTCCGTTGCGTGTCGCTTCGCGTTGAATTTTCATCGATGTTAAGCCTAACGTATACTTTTTAAATAATAATCGCTACTATTGTATCGTTAAAAATTATTTCTTTATTTCTTACAAACAAACTAAATATATTGAAAAATTTAAAAACCAAAAAATATAGTCTATACTTTAGAAGATGATCTAGTATAAAAAACGTTCGATTCAGCATGACACACTGTCTTCAGAAAAACACCACACAAAAGAGCCAGTGCTGCTAGCTAAAAAACACACACCAACAAAAAAATATTGGAGTAGCCCAAGATATAGCCAAAGATTGCAGCGCCACAGCACTAGCGAAAATTTAAATTTGCCGACTGGAATGCTTTCGGATAACCGACGTTTCGGATAACCAACTTTCGGATAAACGACGCTCTACTGTAATTAATAGCATTATCATTTAGAGATTTCCACGCTTATTATTCTGAACTTGGTTTGTATGCCATTCTAAGATCGTTATTCTGACATCCTCCTACTACTACAAAAGATCTTTAATAGCAGATATTGGCATTAATCCTGTTTTTCAGAAGAAAACGTATTTCGCCGAGTTTCTTGGTGTTATTCATTCAAGAGTTTTTGGCGTTCTTCTACCGTCAGATCCGTTTCAAATTCCATTGTGAGCTTTTCAATGTTCTTTATTTCTCAGATGTGACTTTGTTACTCCTTTAGCTGCTTGAGTCTTCTTGATTATACTGTATTCTTTTTAGATAAGATTAAACTGTGGCCTACTGTAGACCTATCCACGCCATACTGCCCAGCAACATTAGGCATCTCCTGCCTACTCTCTACCTTTGCTATTATACTCTCTCCTTTCGAAAATAAAAATCGATGCGAAACTTAACGAGTGCCAGCCCGAGGATTCAACGTTAGCCTGGATCCTGAAATATAGTAATCCCGACAGTCTCGCGATTACTATAAAAGAATTGTTTCTGTCAGAAAAATAAAAAGCTGGAATTAGGGAGATTGATTCTGTTAAATCTTCTTGGTTAAAAATCGAAGAGTGGGGAGATAAAAGATGGTTAAGTTATATCTCAAGTAAGGTCAGATTAATGACGATTTTACTGTTTATTATGTTGTCGAGAAAGTAAAGCAACGTTGCTGGATGTTTTACAGTGTTGATACAATGTAGATACGTTCGTATTTGTGACATATCGAATCGTATTTCATTATTCTCTTACTTAGTTGCTCGTCAAATAGACGGGAGGAATTGTCGATCTGCCTACGTATGCCTCTCGGGAGAAAATTCTGTCGAAAAACTGGTTGCAATTTACGCGTGAAGAACACCTAGAATACTCCACGTTGCCATGAGGAGCGATCCCGCGACAATCTTGCAATTTGTTTAGTGGTTTTATTTACTCCACTACAGGCAAACGCTTCAGTTATATAATTAATTAATGTTAATCATAACCTTAAAAGCAGCAAAAGCTGTATGAAGTAAGAAGAAAAGAATAAACTTTAGTACAGTAAAATCTATTGTTATTAGTTAAAGTAAAATCCAGCAACGAGTTGCTTAACATTCCCGGCAATATTTAAAACCGAGAGCGTTGCGCCATTTTTTATGATATTTTATTATTAGAGACTTTTTTATATTTTTAATTATTATAAAATTTCAAAAAGCTTTATTTTGAAGGTTAAGATGGGTTTTATATAAGAAAACTGTAAATTCTAATGAAGCATAAAATCGTCATTAAGTCTGTCCGTATTCGAAATATGTCTATAACATGTCTCGAATACGGTCAGACTCCCTTTATTCCCCTCTCTCGACATTTAATCATTAAAATTTAAACAGAATCAATCCCCCTAATACAGAAACCTACTTGCAAAAACTTCACAAATTTTCGATAATAAGTACAGGAGTTATTAAGCTTCAAAGAAGGTGAACAAAATCCTGCCACACACAAATCCATACATATAGATAAAATCCTCAAATTTTCTACCATTTCTCGATCTTTCAACCTCCCCTGAATTCAAAAATGTAAACATTTTGAGGGTTATTTTATGATCGATCGCCATGCTTTTCCTTTGTTCTATAAAACAGCCGGGAATGTAAAAATCTTTCGGTACCATCTTTATGATGGATTCAACGTTAGCCTGGATCCTGAAATGTATACAAATTTCTGTCGCTACATCAATTGTTTCTACAATTGAAGCTGTAGCTTCAATTGTAGAAACAACGATAACAAGGGGAAAAAAGGCGGCTGGAGCCAAATCAGGTGAATAGTGCGGATGATTCAGCTCAAGAATTCCATGAGTAGCCAGAAACGCCTTCACTACTGGCAACATGGAGGTTTTAGGTCGATCATTACGGGGAGCAAGTTCAAGAGATTCGTTTACTTCACGGAAACGTTCGTACTAATCGTAAACGTACTTTTTTTGCCATTGTTCCGTAAACAGTGTTCAGCTTTTCATGAATTCTTGATGCAGTTTAACCCAACTTAAAGCAGAACTCGATGTTGATTGATTGCTCCATTTCTCGCGAGTGAAAATCGTTGCAAATACAATTCACATAATCATGCACAAACTAGTTTTGTGTATAAGTACGTAAATTGTGCATGCAACTACCACACCAAAACTAGACCCGACTTGCTAGACCAATGTCTGGGCTGAACTCTGCATGTACTGTACAGGGTGGATATAATTACAGTTTGCCCTACTCAAATCTGTATAGAGCCCGTTGTCGTTGACATATTTTGATGAAACTTGGTATATACGTTATATGGACTACGGGAAAAAGGAAAATGAAAAGATTCTATTTAGTTAAATTTTCTACCACTAGATGAAAAAATAGCATGGAAAAAAATTCCTTTGACTCTTGGATGTAGGGGATATCTGAAAAAGCGTGTCTATAGAGAAGGCATACAGATTCTGCTTGAATTGAAATCAAGCATAACAAACCATATTGCTGTAATTCCTCAAGAAACCTATCTGGCTACTGTTGAACACGCTATAAGGCATTTTGAACATGTGATTGACGCAAATGGATTTACATTAGACAAATGTGTGAATAAAAACCTATTGCGATTTTATTGTTCTGCATGCGCCAGTTTTTCACCTAGTGGTAGAAATTTGAACTAAATATTTTGTTTTGCATTTTTCTTATTCCAGTCGTTCATATAACATATACACCAACTTTCATTAAAATACGACAACGAGAACAGACTCTATACACATCCGAGTAAGTCAACTTTAATTATAACCACCCCCACCCTGAAGTTTTACTTTCCAATATCATTCAGCTTAACAATAACATTTCCATTCATCGAATTTCATTGTCATACTTTGTATTTAGAACATTGTTTTTATTTACAGTTATTCAAGAAGAATTAATCAAGAATCTGCGTGAAATAGCGGAAGCAAATGTCAATACGAAGAATACACTTTTTCAGAAGTATGCATTATGGCACAAGAAAACCTGGGAAATTATCCTCAGTTTACTTAATATTCGTGACGAACTGAAAAAGCATTCATTCGGATCAAACTGTGCCAATTTGACAGGTGCCTCTGCTACTATCTTGGGTTCAATTGCCAGCATTGTGGGAATTGCTCTCACGCCAGTCACTGCAGGAATTTCTCTGGCTCTTACAATTGGGGGAATTGCTACTGCCACAACGGGAGGAGTCGTTTCAGCTGGATCCACCATCACCAATTATGTTCTTTCTAAAAACTTATGCGAAAAAGTCAATGAAATATTTAATACACATATCAATTTCACAGAAGAAGTAGAAAGAGCAGCAAATGAATACAGTCAACTTTTGACACAATTCCAAAAGCTGTTAGAGGAATTAGACGAAGAATATTCCCAAATACTGAAATTGTTATTAGACGATTGTATACAACATGTGAATATGAGCACACTAAAATCCTTAGATGATTGGTGTCCAACTCTTTCAAAACTAGAAGAAATGGAGCCGAATAAAGAAATCATGTTGAAAGTACCTCTCATTATTCAATTAGTCAAATATGTTATGGACGATAATAATATGGTGAATATAATCAAAGCTACACCGTTAAAGAATGTATTACAAGCAGGATCTCTTGCAAGTATCACTGAAACAGCAATTTCTGCTGATCGGATCGTAAAATCGATTTCAGAAACAGGAAGATTATTCATGCTTGCTTTGAAAGAGGCAGGACTGGCAGTAAGAATAGGTCTTGGTGTCTTGAATGCCGTATTTGTAATATGGGGTTTATACGATTTGGTTACAACTTCTATTAATATCCACCGAGGATCAGAAACTGAGCAGATTAAAGAAATCGGTAGAGTCGTTAGAAATTTGAAAAAGTACAGGAAAGAAAGTAAATCAAAAGCGGTTGAATTATTTGGACACGAATTAGTAAACACAATGGAAAATTAAGAGTTATTTTAAAAAGTTTTCATTATATCGAACTGTCAATTACGTATATTCTATTCTGAAATATTAATTTACTTTTTTGTATCGAAGAATGAATAATTCGTAACGCCAAAGTTACATAATTTCAGGGAACAAAAAAGAAAAAAAGCCGTAAAAATTTGATTTAGATACGTAAATTTTAATAATATCGTAGTGTTAATTATGTGTATTTTCGGATTTTAATGGGCGAACTTTACGTACAGTTTAAGTCAGTAGGTGATGTTGATGATTTATGAGGTTTTCATTCCACGTCATTATATATGCAATACTTATCAATGTATACGTGGCTTGTATAAATGGTTCCTGATGGAATGAATTCAAAATTACTGAAAAAAAACGATTAAATATATATTGTTTTATCATATAAAAATTATATAAGAATACAAATTTATTGTTTCCTTTTTCTTTATCAGAGGAAATCAATGAAATGAGTTGAGTCATAAGAAAATATAAAAAAAAGACAATGAATAAATTACACGAAACATTTTTGTTTCATTTTTAAATATCACAATTCTTATTTTTGTTAAGTCGTATTACTAATTGTTTGCTTTGATAATGTTTATCATTGATTAATATACTAGCAGATGAGCGGGAAAAATATAACAATGACAAAGATTAAGATTAAAAGTACGAAGTTTCGTATTTCTAACATTTCTATTATATTACATTATAGTACATCATTTATATAACTGCAAAAGTTATCTTACGTAAAGATTTATCACACCTAACACATTTAAAAAGTTCTTTAAATTGTGTACAGTAGAGGAATAAAGAATTATTAAAATGTTAGATTGGTCATTTATTGTGATAAACCCCTGTGTAAAATAACCTTTGTAGTTATATATATCAAATAATATAATAGAGCAAACAGTAAAACAAAAACCATATAAACAGTGTGGTGAGATTAGCCTACCATTGTTACATATATCGTGATACCCGGACGGTACGAAATGACACAATTTCATTCGTCAAGTAGACAACAATTGAAAATACAATATTTTAAACTTTTTCAGGTATATTTTTTCTTAATATTAACTGTACGAAACTGTTCCATTCATAGCCGAATATCAAATGGTAACCTGCCAACCAATCAAATTTTGCAACAAACAAACCAAATATTTAAATTCTGTACTCTAGAAAACCACTTGAAACATATTTTGTGCTCAAAGGTACCTTGTATTACCTTGTAATTTTTTTTATTCGAATGCCATCATACATACTGCTGGTCTGATAACAAGAGACACTGTTGCAGAAGGGAGTTGGAATTTGAAAAAATTGTAGCCTATAAATTCTCACTGTAGTCCCCTTTGTGTCTGCCTAACTTTCCTTCCTTGATCTCGAGAAAGAAGTTAGGGTGTTGAACGTCGAGACAAGATGTGGAAAGAATATGGACCCAGGAGACCAAGGATAATTGTAAGAACTTCTGGTATGAACCGAAACTCACATCACTTTAATTCAAAATTTTACCTGAAAGAAGCTAGCTAGATGACCAACACGACTTTATTGCTAACAGGGAAAAAATGATGTACAGGGGCAAGATCACCACTAGAGAGAACTGTGACATAAAGTTGCAGCCCGGCATTGTGACGATGTCACAATAAATAATCGCTTGTTAGAATTAGTTTGGTTTATTTAGTTACAGCAACGCGACTCGTGAGCAATCTGCCGAAGGGGATGCATCCCGGGAAGACTTTTGTGGTAAACTGGATCCTATTTAGGTTTTACTAACGTAAAAAAAACCCGAAAAACCTTACGTGGTCAGCCCGTTGGCCGTGCCCGAATTCACGACATACTAACCAGAAGTGTTCGGTGGTTTTATCCACTCGGCTATTAGAGGGCTCTTATTACAATTAAAAAAGTTCCGTCCAGAAATAAAAAAAAACCCAAGTTGTTAAATGGATCTAGGTGCATCTCAGCAAATCGAATGTAGATAACAATTAATTAATTTATAGAAATCTAATCGATATTTTGGAATGTAATATAGGACACTATCTAAGTTAGAAGTATTTGAACGTAACTGACGAGTTTCGTAGCAATTAGACACCATCGTCAGCGATTCAGGTGGAGAGTATAGAGGAGTTCGAAGACGTCGCTGCATTTAAATATTTTTCTCATTAAAGCAGGTTGAAAACTTTTGACAATCAAGAAATGAGCTGCTGCAAACGATGTTCCCTAGTTTGTGAAAAAAGCGAAATAATAATACAGTACAGTATTTTTCACAACTTTATTTTCATAAGACGTTTTTAGGAAGAAATAATAACTGAGTATTATTGGCATGGAAAATACAAACTTTTTCACATTAATACTATTTAATCATCTCTTTTCGATTCTTAAAGATACCAGTAGTTAATCGTTAATGTAAATTTTTTTTTTACTCGAAAAGTATGCAAAATTAGCAAAACTAGGTTACCTACAGTATGCACTGTCTACTATAAAAATTTTCACATTTTCGGACCATATATGATAATTATTAAAATGTTGTGTATTAAATCTGTTATAAAATTATTACTTTTGTTAATCAAGACTGTAAGAATAAATACCGATATAACCTTTCGAAAAAATTTGCTTATTTTTTTGCAAAAATAAGCAAAGTTTTTAGTTAGTAAAAAAATTTCGAAAAATATGCACGGAAATATGGTGATATTGAAGTTACCTTCAATATCACCATATTTACGAACTTATTATAATTAATATTGGAGAAGTACACAGAAATGTGAACAAAAGCAACATATATTGTTTTAAAGTTGAAATTAAAAGTATAACTATGGTAAAAGTAACATTGCTTCAGTTTACATCTCTAATATAAATAAAATTCTTTATAGAAAAAGCAAAAGCTTATTACATAAGAAAAATTAATTTATTGAATAAAGTGTACACTGTTTTTGACTGAATTTTACAGTTTGTAAAATTCAGTCAAAGACCAGAAATGTACTTAGCTTCCTCCTCATCAGAAATTTACAATATGAATTAGACAACATTTAATCCTTCAGGACAAGTTTTAGATCCAGCATACGATGTGCAAAAAGGCACGCAACAATTTTTAGGCATAATGTGCCTTTACTATTTAAACCACACAATGAATGTATTTATATCTATATACCAAGCTGCTGTTGAAGAGAAATCCCGTCAACCGTATATAACTCACGAATAAGTATAACTAAATACAACTATAACTATATGTAATTATGTAAATATGTAATTATATAATGAATTCCATGTTGTACGAGTCACTTAGATTTTACAAATACGTGTACCGGGCTGTGAACGGCTCACGTATTTGTAAAATTTAAGTGACTCGTACAACATGGAATTCATATAAAACGGAATAATCAATGATCTTATAGGGGAGTCGACTGTATCTACTTTTGTTGCACTCTCTCCTGTATATAGACTAGAATATTCTAGCTCGTTGGTTTTAGCTGTCAAAGTCGATAGCAAATGTTCATCCACTAATTCCTGTCTCTAACGAGATTTTACCTATTTCGTCTTTCGGAAGGACAAGTGTTGCCAAACACCGATACGGATGGGCAAAAATGCGACTTTACTTGAGCGCGTTGTTGGCTTCAAAGGCGAGACATTTACAGAATTTTATTTTATTTTAGTCTAAAAATTCGTCTCTTATCGCGTTTTTGCACGGAAGATTAATTAGTTTTCTTCGAACCACATCCCGATCTAGTGTTTTCCTGGTTTTCTTCCAAATAGTGACCGATTTCCCATAAAAAGTATTCTCCTGGAGACATCCCTCCCGGTAGTTGTGGAACGCTTTGTTTTTCTTTTCCCACGGTTTTAATCTTTCGCCTATTTTACTATAACATAAAATAAGACTGTAAGAAAAAGACAATTTTTGGAACTTCTAAAATGGGATCCGTTTTCGTTTTTCAACCCAACGAAACGATCAATTCGCCCGCCATCGTGTTACTATCCGAATGGAAAAATTATTTTGTATTTCCGCGAAAATTGCTGTTGGGCTACAATTTAAAAACAAATTGTATACCTACTGTATGAATTTCCACTGTCTGTATGTCGTTCCGTAATCTTGAGAACGGAGTTATATAGACGAAAGTCGAGACCAGATATGGAAACTATACTAGCTGGAGGATCCGAATAACTATGTAAGAATTTACGGTACAATTTTCAGAAAATTTTCATTTTAATTTTCCGAAACGAAGCGTTATTTGTATTCAAAATTATTCATTGAAATGTTTGTCGACGTCTTTTTTAATTAAATGATGTGACGATCTCGATTTAGTCGTATTTTTTCAAAGCGCACTTCGAACAGATCAACGAACGTTTACTCCTCTTATTATTTTCAGGCGTTTTAAGAGTCCGTTTGGTGCGATCTTCTTTTGGCACAGAGCGCATCGAATGGTTTTCGTACAAGCAGAGGTTTTCCTGTTGAAATTTTTGGCAGCCTCTTCGCATACTTTCGAAGTCCGGACAGGAGTCTTGTTTTACCACACGAATGGCAGATGGCAAAATGTGTGGTCATGATTCGATTGTCTCTCTTTTTAAATTTGCGTATTGGAGATTGACACATAGGACAGACTTTCCAGATTTTTCTGGCACTCTCGATACATGTCTTGCAGTAGTGATGGCCGCATGGTTCGATGTAAACATTCAGACAAATAGCGCATTTGACGTGAAAAATATCAAATTCTTCCNCTAGAATATTCTAGCTCGTTGGTTTTAGCTGTCAAAGTCGATAGCAAATGTTCATCCACTAATTCCTGTCTCTAACGAGATTTTACCTATTTCGTCTTTCGGAAGGACAAGTGTTGCCAAACACCGATACGGATGGGCAAAAATGCGACTTTACTTGAGCGCGTTGTTGGCTTCAAAGGCGAGACATTTACAGAATTTTATTTTATTTTAGTCTAAAAATTCGTCTCTTATCGCGTTTTTGCACGGAAGATTAATTAGTTTTCTTCGAACCACATCCCGATCTAGTGTTTTCCTGGTTTTCTTCCAAATAGTGACCGATTTCCCATAAAAAGTATTCTCCTGGAGACATCCCTCCCGGTAGTTGTGGAACGCTTTGTTTTTCTTTTCCCACGGTTTTAATCTTTCGCCTATTTTACTATAACATAAAATAAGACTGTAAGAAAAAGACAATTTTTGGAACTACTAAAATGGGATCCGTTTTCGTTTTTCAACCCAACGAAACGATCAATTCGCCCGCCATCGTGTTACTATCCGAATGGAAAAATTATTTTGTATTTCCGCGAAAATTGCTGTTGGGCTACAATTTAAAAACAAATTGTATACCTACTGTATGAATTTCCACTGTCTGTATGTCGTTCCGTAATCTTGAGAACGGAGTTATATAGACGAAAGTCGAGACCAGATATGGAAACTATACTAGCTGGAGGATCCGAATAACTATGTAAGAATTTACGGTACAATTTTCAGAAAATTTTCATTTTAATTTTCCGAAACGAAGCGTTATTTGTATTCAAAATTATTCATTGAAATGTTTGTCGACGTCTTTTTTAATTAAATGATGTGACGATCTCGATTTAGTCGTATTTTTTCAAAGCGCACTTCGAACAGATCAACGAACGTTTACTCCTCTTATTATTTTCAGGCGCTTTAAGAGTCCGTTTGGTGCGATCTTCTTTTGGCACAGAGCGCATCGAATGGTTTTCGTACAAGCAGAGGTTTTCCTGTTGAAATTTTTGGCAGCCTCTTCGCATACTTTCGAAGTCCGGACAGGAGTCTTGTTTTACCACACGAATGGCAGATGGCAAAATGTGTGGTCATGATTCGATTGTCTCTCTTTTTAAATTTGCGTATTGGAGATTGACACATAGGACAGACTTTCCAGATTTTTCTGGCACTCTCGATACATGTCTTGCAGTAGTGATGGCCGCATGGTTCGATGTAAACATTCAGACAAATAGCGCATTTGACGTGAAAAATATCAAATTCTTGCTCTGCCATTCTTGATGTGGTTTCCTAACAATTAGCCAAATATTATTATTGTATAATACAAATTGTTTAGATTGTTTATTCGTTAAATTATTTCGTATTTCAATCATTATATAAATTAATTTAGATGTTGTATTTATTAAATTTATACAAGTAAAGGTTTATCGTGTCGAAGAGATCCTATTAAATCCCGTTTAGTCTAATAACGCTAACAAAATTTTGTATAAACCGCCATTTTTCTGGCGGTGAAGACAAACCTAAAATATTTTTTACGAGGAAATTTTTCGACTTTAGCGACCATTTTGGCGGCTAAATAAATTTATCGGTAGGGCCAGATAGTGCGTGACTTGCTTCAACTTTCAAGATACAAGACAATGAATCGCATAAGACGACGGCCGGATGGTCGAGCGTCAAGATGGCAGCCTACTGCTCTGGCGGGTCGAGCATGAGGAATTGTTATCATTTTGTAAAAATATTTAATAAAATTAAACTAAAACTGAAAAATTAAAAAGTCGATAAAAGAAATAAATATAGCTGATTAAACTGTCAAAAAACAGTATAACAATAACTGTATGACAAACATCTCTGTATGAATTATTACACTTCTTTTTATCAGTAACTGTCAATCAATAAAAAATTATATTTATCTGACGTCTAGCAGTCCTGGGAATGACTATTATTTAGTAGTTTAAAGACTGATAGAAGTTAATATTTGCAGGTTTACAAATTCTTACAAATTAGTCATTAAACTTGGGGGCATTTAACAATTGTCTAGTATATAATGGAATGAAATTAGTATCACCCCCTGTGGATTGCCTGTTAAGAAAAAATATTCCTCAACTCCGCTTTTGTATAAAACGTTTAAATAATAAGGAGACATACGTGAACTATTCACGTATAATCTATGATAATTTTAAAAAAAAAGTTAACAGAACGTTTTCATTAACTGGTACACCTACTCATTAAACAAAGGTAAATGGTCGGTATCTTCGTCCATACGAATAAGAAAATTGAAGATTTATCCAGTCTCGTAATCTGCCAGCATATACAAACAATTCGACGGTTGACAATTATCAACTGGATTGCCATTCGATTTAACACGAACGTTCGAAAGGATAAAATAACGTTTAAAAGAATTTCTAATGTTATTTGTTATTTGAGAATTTTATAAAATTTGTCTGACGTTTAGACTAATCAGAAAAATTGTAACATTTCCGTCAGCATAAAAAAGCCATTTCACTTAATTGTTTCGTCAAGACAAGAGTTCAATAATCAGACAAAAAGTCCAATCTTACTGCGCTAACATAATATACAGGGTGTCCCAAAAGTTTCCATACATACAAAGGTGAAATGTAATTTTATTCGCAAAACATTAAAATGTCAGCATTAAGATTTGTGTCAGTGGATTGACGGTGTAAGGCAACGGAAGACATGGATGATTTGACAATGGGGTAACTTCTAGCAGGACTTCCTATGTGAAAACTGGATTCTGTTTAGGTGTTATACACACGAAGAAAACCCCGAACACTGCATGGTGGCCAGCCCATTGGTCAGGTACGAACCAATGACCAACTACTAGTATTCAATGGTTTTATTTATTTGGCTACTGGTGGGCTTGATTTATGTCATTCTATGAAGACTTTTGAACACCCTGTATACAGCTAAAATCAGCATTACAACGTTTATGTTTCTTTCCATTCACACATGTTTTCACAAAGTATATTTTCTTTTTTCGGGTATTGATAATCGCGATAAGTTTCATTGACTATCAAATTAACAGTTTCTCCAATTCGCTCTTATTTATAGGCGTCGTTGTTGTTCCCGAACCGCTTCTATCAATTACGAAATATTTTGCAACGGAAAAAGAAGTCTTGCTGGATTTAAAAAATCCAGCAAGACTAGAGATTAGAGAATCCACAAGATTAAAACGAATTATTTAAAATTGTTTTACTATTACAGTATATAATTTTCAGACTAATTTTTTCATCTTATTTAAGTGGACATTAAATTCACGATATTACAAATTGCAATGTTAATAAATTGTATCGGATTTCATAAAGTACGAGTACAATTTTCTGCATGTTTATTAATACTGAGTATGAAATAATACACTCTATCAAAAGAGAATATATACAACGACGACGTATACAAAAATTCTTGTTCGACAACGGCATAAATCGTACGAATTTTTAACAGAATATATATTGGCATACAATAAACATTATCAAATCAAATATACGGTAAATTATTAATACAAATAATAATTGTGTTATTTGAAAATGAAAAAATACTTTCTCGTGTAATTTATTCACTGCTTTCTCCAATTATTTCTTATAACACAAATCTCTTCCGTGATTTTCATTCACGAAAGACATCTTCGTGATTTATGAAGACATCTTCGATGTCTTCATAAATCACGAAATTACATAATGAAATCTTTGTTAATAACTTAAGTTTCGAGTGACGCAACTAATTCGTGTCCAAATAATTCAACCGCTTTTGATTTAGTTTCTTTCCTGTACTTTTTCAAATTTCTAACGACTCTACCGATTTCTTTAATCTGCTCAGTTTCTGATCCTCGGTGGATATTAATAGAAGTTGTAACCAAATCGTATAAACCCCATATTACAAATACGGCATTCAAGACACCAAGACCTATTCTTACTGCCAGTCCTGCCTCTTTCAAAGCAAGCATGAATAATCTTCCTGTTTCTGAAACCGATTTTACGATCCGATCAGCAGAAATTGCTGTTTCAGTGATACTTGCAAGAGATCCTGCTTGTAATACATTCTTTAACGGTATAGCTTTGATTATATTCACCATATTATTATCGTCCATAACATATTTGACTAATTGAATAATGAGAGGTACTTTCAACATGATTTCTTTATTCGGCGCCATTTCTTCTAGTTTTGAAAGAGTTGGACACCAATCATCTAAGGATTTTAGTGTGCTCATATTCACATGTTGTATACAATCGTCTAATAACAATTTCAGTATTTGGGAATGTTCTTCGTCTAATTCCTCTAACAGCTTTTGGAACTGTGTCAAAAGTTGACTGTATTCATTTACTGCTCTTTCTACTTCTTCTGTGAAATTGATATGTGTATTAAATATTTCATTGACTTTTTCGCATAAGTTTTTAGAAAGAACATAATTGGTGATGGTGGATCCAGCTGAAACGACTCCTCCCGTTGTGGCAGTAGCAATTCCACCAATTGTAAGAGCCAGAGAAGTTCCTGCAGTAATTGGCATGAGAGCAAATCCCACAATGCTGGCAATTGAACCCAAGATAGTAGCAGAGGTACCTGTCAAATTGGTACAGTTTGATCCGAACGAATGCTTCCTCAATTCCTCACGAATGTTAAGTAGACTGAGGATAATTTCCCAGGTTTTCTTGTGCCATAATGCATACTTCTGATAAAGTGTATTCTTCGTATTGATATTTGTTTCCACTATTTCAATCAAGTTCTTGAACAATTCTTCTTGTATATCTGTAAAAAACACAAAATGTTGTAAGTAAACTTTAACATAAGATTAAATCCATATATCTTATTTTTCGAATGTGAATTTATTTGAAGAAACTGTTATAAGAAAACTTAAATTTGAAAGCAATTTAATAATGATTAATTACAGTATAACTTATATTACAAACAGCTAAGTTCGCTAAGCAAACTAATATGTAGTCTGTCTTGTGAAATTGACGTAGTCAATGAGTAGTATGATTTAATTCGGTTTAGATCAGGGGTGTCCAACTCGCGGCCCAAGGCAAGTTCCAACGCGGCCCAATAAACGTGTAAACAAAACCGACAGATTCTTTTATTTTAGATAATTATTTTTTTTATTTCAACGACACAAATTCAAAAAAGACATTTCACAAAGCCGTAAACCATTATACATATTTTAATTTTGAGTGGAAAGGAAATATTTTCAAATACCTGGAAATGTGTGAATGTGGAAGGTATATTAAATAAAGGTGAAGTTGTGACTCAAATGAGTCAAGACTGAAATTCGGGGAAAAGAGAGAAAGGCCAAAAAATAAAAAAGCAGTGAGAAAAGTTAAATATACTTTCTGTTATGAAAAATATTGAAACATTAAGTTTCCAACCTTCCTCACTTCTTTATTTTTCGCCCTTACTCTCTTTTTCCGTGCTTTTGGGGTCTATAATTTTTTGAGTCCCAACTTCTGCTTTATTTAGTACTTCTTCCAGCGTTGCAAGATTTGGCTACTTTGTGCCAAATTTGGCTAACCTTTTATTATTAAATATGTAAATTTTTCGACTATAAATTCGACTTTCATCTATTATCAGGACTTATTATACTGGTTTTACAGATAATATTACATAGATTAACAGAAAACAATTTTTATTTTATTTCGTATACCTAAACACATACACAATTTTGTGTTTCGGACATATTCCTCCCTCCTCAGCAGGTATTTAAATATGTTCTATAAACAATAAAAAATTAAAATTTACATTTTAAAATTTTTCCCGACAAAAATATTCAATAAAAATTCTTACAATATTCCAGTTTTCTTTAATTTCTTGCTCCACTGTATATTCAAATTTTATCAACAATATCGCAATTACTATTATTTTAAACCTACATTAAAACAAAATTCTATTACATTATATCAATTTTATACATTTATTTTCTGTTATTACAACTTACATTTGTTCTCTTTCTGTTTGTTTCACACCTCGTTTCCATTTCTTTCCATCGTTCTTATCATCTTTTGGACACATTCCTTTTTCTATAAATCTTAACCATGATTGGTGGATTTCTCTGCCATTATTGCTGTTTATTCTATTATTTTGTCTGATTATATACATATGTTCATAAAGCTGTGTTTTGTAATTATTCTTCTCTTTTTTCTTTATTTTTACGGAATTCAATACAATTTCACAACCTGTATTATTACAATGCTCTGCGACTACTGAATTTGCATAATTTCTCTTGATTGCACGGATGTGTTCATTTATTCTTATTTTTAGTTTCCTTTTTGTTTCTCCTATATATATTTTTTCTGGTTTACAACTGCAATTAAATGAATATACAACTCCTTTTTCTTCTAATATATCGTAATTTCC
>NW_019385345.1:115484-117564 GCF_000671375.1 Centruroides sculpturatus | reverse complement strand
GTATCAAAGGAAATAAGGATTTCGTAAAACAGATTTATGAGTGGAAGGCATAATCAATTGTATACTAAATTGATAATTGTTGTCCAGAGTATGTTTATATCAAGAATATGTCCAGAATATGTTTTATAGTTTGTGTTAGTTATATAATAAGTTTATGTCCAGAATATGTTTTAGATCAAGGATTTTGTAGAACTGTTTTATAAGTGAAAGGTACCTTTTATATTTTTATGATTTCTACAATACTTATGTTTTTATATGTATGTTATATTCTTTTTTAATGTTTTAGTTGGCTGAAGAGGGGCTTAAGAGCCCGAAACGTGTAAAATTTTCACACGTATCAACTAAATAAAGATGAAAAAACCCACCAAGTGTCTTAATTTATAGCACTTTATTGTGTTAGAAGCATAAACCATGTTAACTGTTACTTCTGTGGTTGTATAAAGAAGATTAAAAGATAGACTGGAAAATGTTATATTTTTGTAAATTGTCTAAACTTCAATTATCTTTTTCCTATTTAAAATGTTCTTTAATTTAAAATGTTATTTGAATGAAATCTATGACAATTTTGTTTAACTCGTGAAGTGCACTCTAGCTTTTAATTTAAGTAAAAATAATCGATTTTACTATACTAAACTAAAGTGTATGCTTTTCTTTTCGCTAAAAATTACAACGTTATGTCTAACTGTAATCACATAACGAACGTGCTTACGAATATCGGAGTAGACAAAACCACCGAACAGTAATAGTTTGTGAAGTGTTCACGCGTCACCAACGGGCTGGTAGTGCGGACTTTAATAAAAATTGTTTTCTGTTAATCTTATCTGTAAAACCAGTATAATAAGTCCTGATAATAGATGAAAGTCGAATTTATAGTAGAAAAATTTACATATTAATAAGGAAAAAAAGACATTGAGGCAATTTAATTAAATTAACCTTTTATTAGTTTGGCGTAAAAAATATCATTTGATGCATTGTCTACTCTTTGGGCTACATATTATATATAAATATAGGCCTATTAGTCGAATAAGAATGCACATTAAAATGGTGTTTCGTCGTTTTTGTTAATTAGAGACCCAAATAAAACAAATATTTGTGTTTTTTAAATAAATTTTCGTTTGTCTCTTTTATAATAAATGAATTTATTTATTTCTAAGTAAAAATTGAAAGGAAATTTTAAAAATTCCTTATTCGTAATAGAGTTTTAATGCTTATAACTATAATCTAGACATGGTAATTGTTTATACTTGTATATTTAAGGATTGGGCCAAAATATACTTGTGGCTCAAAATTTCATGACTTCTTCCAATGTGGCCCAGAGAAATAGAAAGGTTGGACACCCCTGGTTTAGATGGTACACGGCAACGGATGATGATAACACATGGATGATATGCCAAAAAAATATCTCCCGGGAAGACTATTGAAAAATTTATACTGTATAAAAAATACCAGCAGAGGACCAGAAGCAGTTAAAAAACGGATAAGAATAGTATGGTGAGAAGAATTCGTTGTGTCTTTAATATAAAAGTGTGAGATCTTATAATAAAAGACTTACACTTGATCATTTTTAACATTGTGAATTTTTTACATTTATTTAAGAAGTATATTTCTTCAAAACCATGTTAACTTTTTTTTTTTTTTTTTTGATGATATGAAACCGTGCTTTACAATTTGTTTATGCTTCTAACACAATAAAGTGCTATAAATTAAGACACTTGGCGGGTTTTTTCATCTTTATTTAGTTGATACGTGTGAAAATTTTACACGTTTCGGGCTCTTAAGCCCCTCTTCAGCCAACTAAAACATTAAAAAAGAATATAACATACATATAAAAACATAAGTATTGTAGAAATCATAAAAATATAAAAGGTACCTTTCACTTATAAAACAGTTCTACAAAATCCTTGATCTAAAACATATTCTGGACATAAACTTATTATATAACTAACACAAACTATAAAACATATTCTGGACATATTCTTGATATAAACATACTCTGGACAACAATTATCAATTTAGTATACAATTGATTATGCCTTCCACTCATAAATCTGTTTTACGAAATCCTTATTTCCTTTGATAC
>NW_019385345.1:107691-114814 GCF_000671375.1 Centruroides sculpturatus | reverse complement strand
GTATCAAAGGAAATAAGGATTTCGTAAAACAGATTTATGAGTGGAAGGCATAATCAATTGTATACTAAATTGATAATTGTTGTCCAGAGTATGTTTATATCAAGAATATGTCCAGAATATGTTTTATAGTTTGTGTTAGTTATATAATAAGTTTATGTCCAGAATATGTTTTAGATCAAGGATTTTGTAGAACTGTTTTATAAGTGAAAGGTACCTTTTATATTTTTATGATTTCTACAATACTTATGTTTTTATATGTATGTTATATTCTTTTTTAATGTTTTAGTTGGCTGAAGAGGGGCTTAAGAGCCCGAAACGTGTAAAATTTTCACACGTATCAACTAAATAAAGATGAAAAAACCCACCAAGTGTCTTAATTTATAGCACTTTATTGTGTTAGAAGCATAAACCATGTTAACTGTTACTTCTGTGGTTGTATAAAGAAGATTAAAAGATAGACTGGAAAATGTTATATTTTTGTAAATTGTCTAAACTTCAATTATCTTTTTCCTATTTAAAATGTTCTTTAATTTAAAATGTTATTTGAATGAAATCTATGACAATTTTGTTTAACTCGTGAAGTGCACTCTAGCTTTTAATTTAAGTAAAAATAATCGATTTTACTATACTAAACTAAAGTGTATGCTTTTCTTTTCGCTAAAAATTACAACGTTATGTCTAACTGTAATCACATAACGAACGTGCTTACGAATATCGGACTAGACAAAACCACCGAACAGTAATAGTTTGTGAAGTGTTCACGCGTCACCAACGGGCTGGTAGTGCGGACTTTTCCGTGTTTTACTCCCGTGTTTAATTAATGCTTAAATTGGGGCTATTTTCCAATAGTCCTCCATGAGATATTTCCTTGGCATACTGTGAGATAAGCAGTGGGTCAGGGGTTAATCTCGTCCCAATCAATTAAATATGCACGGGCTGGTAAAGCCCGATCTCGGAGTCGTTCGGATGGCTAGGAGGGCAAATCGAGTGGGGAGTGCGTTGGTAAGTCGACAGGTTTCCTCGGATAGACAGGAGACAGTTTTAACAAATAACAAAATAAAGGTTTATTCTATAACTAAAGTTAATTTACAGGAGTATACATAAGGAAGTTACAGACTTAATGCTTAAATGCGGATAACACAAATCTATCTATAATGGCAATCTAACTAGTCACTATGACGCGTGAGAGAGTTATATTTCCGGTCAGTTATACTTTATGTTAGATGACGGTATGCGACGATCTTTCTGTACTATGGAAGTTGGCTGACTGTCACAAGCTTATGTCTTCTACCGCCGGGATGGGAGACACTTGTACTCAGACCTTCCTAATGATCACATTGAGGTGACGATCGTCCTTGACTTGACGATCGTTTTTTACGATCGTCGTTGGCACCGAGCCAAGAGGCCGTTCACTCATTATGATGAGTAATTAGCACGTGCAATTGGACTAATTAACAAACGGACGATGACTTGACTTTTTTCCTTCCTACTTTATCGATGCGTAAGATTCGACATCCGATCTATTTCGGTTATAACGTGCGATAATTTTTTTTCATCCTCTAATGTAAAAATATGTAAAACTCAAAAATTTACGCCTTTAAAACGCTCGGGCGCACAATATAATCCATGTGTTATGTTGCTGTGTACCATCTAAACCGAATCAAATCATACGACTCATTGACTATGTTAATTTCACAAGACAGACTACATATTGGTTTGCTTAGCCAACTCAGCTGCTTGTAATACAAGTTATACTGTACTTAATCATTATAAAATTGCTTTCAAGTTTAAGTTTTCTTATTAGGGGTTTATTGAAATAAATTCACATTCGAAAAATTTTAATGTGATGCAACAAGTATAAGAGGATTTCTCATGTGTCAAAAAAAAAATTATTAAAACTCCTCGATTTTATTATTCATTGTATTGGAAAAACTTCATTCTTCACTTTTCTTATTATATATTATATTATTTATTATATGAACATAGAAAGAAATTTTGAGTTTAAATTAATTGGATTAATGACGAGGTTAATGTATCGGACAGGCCAGGGCACGGTCGAAAAATCGTCAAATCAAGTCACCAACTTAGTGCTTCTACATCATACCTTCATATTATACTTTGGTGCTATAGTAAATATTACTTGAATTTATTTGACATTCAAAAGAGGAAACAAAAACAAACTGTATTGTAAATACAGTAGAGCGTCGTTTATCCGAAAGTCGGTTATCCGAAAGAATTCCAGTTGGCAAATTTAAATTTTCGCTAGTGCTGTGACGCTGCAATCTTTGGCTATGTCTTAGGCTACTCAAATATTTTACGTTTTTGATACTAAATTAACTTCTGAAGTATAATTTTTTTAATTGTTTTTATATTTTTCAACATATTTATTTTGTTTGTACAAAATAAAGAAATAATTTTTAACGATACAATAGCCACGATTATTATTCTAAAAAGTTTACGTTAGGCTTAACATCGACGAAAATTCAACGCAAAGCGACACGCAACGGAGAAAAATTTCAACACGGGATAGGTTATATTTTTTCGTACATAATCGGTTATCCGAAAAATAAGTTATCCGAACAACCCCAGTCTCCAATTGATTCGGATAAACGACGCTCTACTGTAGCCTAAATCCCTTAACACATTAGTAAATTTAAACATGAAAACCCCAATCACTATATTTATACAACTGAATGACTTTACCTCCATATAACATAATTTATTCTCTACAAATTCTGTACAAAATACATTATTTTGAAACGAAAAGCAAAATTAATAATTCATATAATTTACTTAAAAATGTAATAATCGTTTCGATAATTGTTTTGACACTATTATTACAGAAACAATAAGGATGATTTTTACATTCTAAGACCGCTTATTTAGGAATTTTTATTTTAAAATGTCGTGGGGTCAGTAGCGTAGCGTGGGTGTCAGCCGGGGCGGAGGAAAATTTCGCCGAACCCTTATTTAGGTATCTCAATTTAAAAGACTACAATTCAGTTTCGTCACAGAATAAGTAATGAAAAATTCCGTGCTAGTGTTGCCACCTTTTTAAAATCGCCGACCCTGACGGCAGGTGAGGTTTGTTCGAACAGAAGTTCCTGACGCATGCGTATATCATTTTGCAATGAAGAATAATTTGCAGTGCATGCTGCTTCTAAATCAGTTACAGTTAGCGACTAGGGACACTTGGGTAGGTGTAACGCAAGTAATGTAGATGACTTAGCCCTATTGGATATTGGAGGTGTATATGAGAACGAATAAACTGTACAAGCAAAAAAAAAAAAAAAGGTCGACAGGTTGCGCGCGATATCCCTGGACGGCGAGTCGGATGGTAACACTATTCCCACTATTCCGTGCTCATTTCAATCGGTCCGAGTCGTAGGTGGACGAAAATATGAAATAAAATGGTTTAATTCTTACAAGATATTATTATTATTTATTGTCAAATTTTGCCGCCCCCCTACGCTACGCTACTGATTCCTCACCGGTCACGGGAAATTTCCTTGCATTAGTTGTTCCTACACGGTTGTCATGTTCGCGCGCTAACGACACCATTTTTGCATTTCAAATGTCGCCTTTTCTCGTAGATGAAACGTATTATGGTGAATTAAAGTAATTCATTTTATTAATACTGACGAGTGCTTGCGTGTTTCTTAATAAAGTCGTTCTAAAACGAAAAAAAATAACCGGAACTAAAACGTCATTCGTAACTTTTAAACGGTTGATCGAAAGTAAACTTTTTAGCCTGTCAAATTATATGTAGATACGTCTATGTCTATTCGTTAATATTAAGTCTAAGGGAGGGAATATTTTTGCTTCAATCTAACCCATAGTTCTATTATTAATTTTTAATTTATTACGACGACAATCGTCGATGCTTTAGAGGGTTGACAATTATATACGACCATTTACTTATATTCTCCTTAATGATGAAAATGAGAATTATACTAATTTCGTATTCTATCTTACACTTTAATCGATTTTCATAAAGTAATTTAATGTATAATGCAGCTACTTACGAATCTGTTGAGAGCATGAAACCGCCATTATTATCTATACTCCTTCCAGGAAATGTATTTCCTTTCAAAAAAATATCCGGTTACATCAGTGTTTCTCAACCTCTAACGAATGATCGCCCCCTTCACTTCAAAATTCCGATGCGGAGGGCCAAGGCTAACGCCAAATTCGTACTGCATTGAATAGACTAGTGACTAGTATAATGTTATTTCTTTAATTATTGTACGATATAACGAATAAAATATCTAATTGTTCTTAATATAATGTTTTACTATATCGCCCAGAAAATTGTTTTTCGCCCCCCAAAATATAAATTGTTACAAAACGCCCACATGGGGGCGATATCGCTCCCGGTTGAGAAACACTGGGTTACATGTAAACACGGCATAGAAACAAAAAAAAGAATGTGTTTTCATAAATAAGGAACACAGGCATAACACTCCTCTTTAAACAAGAGTAAATATTTCTATATATAGATTCTATATTCACCACTCGTAGGTTTATGTGTCTTAACTATCTAAGATATCTTTCGTTTTTACGTACTTGTACAGTGTGTGAGTATACATACTTAAATGAAGTTACACACTATTGTATATTTATAATAATACCGCTGTAAATAAAAACACAAACAATTGCACAATTATCATTATATTTATAGAGATTCTTGCGTCACTGATATCGTAATAAAGTAATTGTAGTATATTTTAATTGAATAATTAATATAAACGTTTAACATTCACGTGGTTGAAATAAAGTACCATCTTTTCTGCAATGAGTCTAGAATTCTTTATAACGGGGTTTATATAGCACACAACCACTTACGTGAATATTCAAGATTAAGCAAGGTTCATTAAAATTTTTGAAAAGTAGCAAACGGTCTCGATACATTGAATCTGAAACGATGGTACCTATGTATGTGAAGGTACTGTAAGTATTGAATATTATAATTTTACTAGGAATTTATAAGCAAAATATCTGTAACAAGTAGAAAGATGAGTAGTGAAATTTATACAATCATTATAATATCTGTTGGTACAGTACTTCTTTTCCGATATGGCTGCTTTCTCGTTGTTCCTCGCATTGGCTGCGTTCAGCAGAGTCAACAGTTGTAACTGAGCAAAGGTAGTTCAATCGATAGCTGTTACGTAGTTACACCTGCTAAATGATGAGTGACATATGCGTTGGAACAGGAAGCAGCCATCGTCGGTCAGTTGCAGCTAGCGATAGATAGTGTAAATGAGACCTCTAAACACCAAACACGTTCCGAAACAGCGCTACTGTGGAGAACGTTCAGAAGAGAAATACCGAACAGATCCTGAACTGTTGAGTCTGCTGAATGCAGTCATTGTCTACTAAAGCGCATAATAGCACAAAATGTTGTCTAGCATCAAGCATTGTAATACTGTAAATCTCTACTGAGAATAATTATATTCCTCATAGACTTTTCATACTTTCAATTAATTCTTTGTTAAAGCCAGTGTTTATTTCAAACGTATATCGATACGTAAATTTAAATTAAGTGTAAGTATTATTATTTCGTAAAGAACTTCTTGAACATTTTATATTTTTGTCCAAGACACCGCTCAGTTGCACCATAGAGGAGAAAGTGGAATAAAGAGCGCTCACCACCTGCAAGAAATAGAAAGAAATTACTTTTAACAAACTAATAACAACATTTCGTACTTACTCTTATCAGGAAGTTTCTCTTTATGAAGAAGAAATCGGCAACAGAAATTCCCATTGGCAATCCTTTAAATCTTTTCATAAAATCAATTATCTACGCAAAATTTTTAAAACAATTGTAAATTACCTGATAAATAACCGACGAAATATAAATTAAAATCTAACCTTGAACTTGAATTCTGGTTGTAAATTAGCGGAATACATTTTACAAACAGAACTGAAATCGTCGTGTATCTGTAATTTTAAAGATAATGTTAAAATATTAAATATATTTTTCGCGAAAAATTAAAAATAATTAGATATAATAAACGCAAGTAATTAGAGAAATATTAACATTATGTAAAATTTAAGAATTTTCATTATATTCAATCTTTAAACTAGCAATATATTTCGTTTCAACAATGGCCAAGTGATGGAGTCCCCTGAAACTAATGGTCAAGTTCGGGTTGTGGGTTCGCACCTCATCTAGAACAATGGAGATTTCTCCACGTCTGCAATGCCTGAATTAAATATAGTGTCGGAATCGAGCTTATTTTCTGTTCCCTTATTGGAGGTTGTTGCAAGAGGCCCTGCTATCAATCGTTGCGCAACACTAACTTTATCATCCTATGTTTATATTGGTTTTAAGTGGGATTTGTATGCAGAATAATAAATCATATCACAAGCAATCAATTAATATATAGTAGACTATTATTTTATTAACATTTATACATGAAGGAATTGGATTTTATTAATGCTAATTAAGATTCTTTTTAAATCAAACAGCCTACACTGTATTGTCTGTCTTTACATTACAACTGTTAAGTACTGTACAAACAAGTATTATTTAGAGTACAAGAGTAATCTACTCTTGTTATTACCTTATTAACAACAAGGTTTATTCATATTTACTAAAAAAATACAGAATTTATCATATTTTTAATAATAAAATGTAAGTTTTATATGGCTTTGTGAACCTCTTCCACTGTGAGGGCCTAAAATAGAATTTATTAAGCAAATGCCATCAGTTACATAATACTGTATACTGTTCACAGTATTATGTGACATAGTATAAAGCAATATTAAAATTACAATTAAATTCTACACAGTATATAAAATATAAAGGCAGAATGTTACTTTATTGTCCCAATATAAAATTACAAAATTAAGTATGTACAAATAAACGATTATTAGTCTACTGCCAAGTACCCATGCATATACACTTTATATTTGAAAAATCTCTCTTAAAAAATTACAGATTAATATGCATGTAGATTTCTCACCCTTTTCGACAAAAATAAAAGAATTAAAAATTACAGTAGAGTAATATCTATAAATTAGAAATACACAAGTCAGTAAAGTTTCTGTTCAGCCATTTCCTAAGGATTTATTCACTTTACAAGCACAAATTTAATCGCTTTCGATGTTCTTGTAAGAA
>NW_019385345.1:100314-106431 GCF_000671375.1 Centruroides sculpturatus | reverse complement strand
ATATTATATGGAATTGAACGAAAATGAAAATTTGCTTGATAATTCAACTACGCTTGTTGGAGAACAATAAAAACACTACACTCAACAAGCCACCAATAAAACTCAACTGCCTAACCTATAACCAAAGTCTCCTTTTAATTTGTTTTTAAAAAAAAGCGCTTGACAAACTTGCCCCGCATGCCGAAGTTGCCCCGGTCTCCCCTATATAAATAAAATAAGACAATGAACTAGTGAAATTAAAACACAGTAAAAAGAAGAAGAAAAAATAATAAAAATGTTTATGTTAAATGATAATCCAAAAAGTCTACTGAACAAATAGATTTAAAAAACTGGAAAATGATAAACAATTAAGATTAATAGATAAAGAGAAAAGTTTTGTTAAAATAAAATATATCCCTAAGATGTTCGAAAGAATTAAGAAAGTGGCGTAGTAAACACTAGTAATGTGTTTTATTCCAAAGACACGTGGCAAATTTTCCATCAAATTTGCCACGTGTCTTTGGAATAAAACACAATACTAGTGTTTAATACGCCACGATTAAAACAGGACACGGTTTCAAAAAACAAATTAAGAAAGTATTAAACAGTAGAATTAATCTAATTTAATGCACTAAGGCGAAGAATCATAAAAGAAGGAGCGTGTCTGAAAGATGAAAAGAACAATCGAAAGAAGTGGAAACCAGGTGTTTAGTCAAATTGAACAAGAACAGATGTAAATTGTAAAAAATAGTAAATAAATGTAAAAAAACCCGATATAATGTTAATATAATAATTTGTTAACACAGGTTTAAGTTTACAGTAATATTGTTTTTGTTGGTTAAATTGAATGTTTAGTTGAGTTAAAAACGAAAGAAAATCTGAAAATTGTAAGAATTTTATTAATGTACAGTTGACCCCCTCTATAACACTGTTGATAATTCCGTTTGATATGAATTCCATGTTGTACGAGTCACTTAGATTTTACAAATACGTAAGCCGTTCACAGTCTGGTACACATATTTGTAAAATCTAAGTGACTCGTACAACATGGAATTCATATAAAGCGAAATTATCAACAGTGTTATAGAGGGGGGTCAACTGTATATAAATAAATAAGTTTTTCGGTAAATTTTAAATGCAATTTTAAAATTTACATAGAATATACTACAAAAATACCTGCTGAGGAGGGAGAAATGTGTCCGAAACGCAAAATTATGTATGTGTCCAGGTATATTAAATAAAATAAAAAATTGTTTTCTGTGAAACTCTGTAGCATTATCTGTAAAGCCAGTATAATAAGTCCTGATATTAGAAGATACGTACGTACGAAAATTTATATTTTAGTAAGCAAAGGACATTGAGGCATTTTAATTAAATTATAAAATTACAAAATTAAGTATGTAACAAATAAACTACAAAATTCTTGTGTAGTTCTCTTACACTAAATGAAAAAAGTATAGTTCTCTTCTAGTTCCATCATTAAGAGCTGCAGTTCTTTGGTTCAGAAATACATTTATCTGCAGCAAGTATGTCTCCAGCATCAAGTAACTCATCAATTTTTTTCTGAATATTTGTTTTATTAAGTTATGATAGGTTTGGTACAGAGATAAGAGAATTTAATATATTTTCTTGTACATTACCTGTTTTTTGGCGACCTGGCCAAATTATAGAAGTTCGGGCAATTAATAATTGTGAGGAACTGACTTCCATTAGGATGGTCATTGTAACCTGCATACTGCCGGACAATACCGAACAAATTTTCTATTTTGTCCTGTCTTAAACGGGACGTTAGGATCTAGCTATATTTGAACTGTTGAGTTAGGTATTGTAGTAACAAAAGAGTTAATGTTCAATCTGAGCCCTGTAGCTGTGCTTTTGCTTAAAAGTTCTTTACCATCGTTCATATAAAAATAAAAATAAACCTGTCCACAAATAATGGCAAGATAATCGAGACATAAGAGTCACTCCCCAAACAACTGTCTAAGCAATTGCCTTGTGTGGGGACACGCATTTAGAAATATACAGGACTGTTCAAAAGTAACTTCACACATAATAGGGTTGTGTGTATCGTATGAAGCAATGCCAGGGGGACAATGTTTATGATGTAAATCGTCCGGACGTGAAATCATCAAAAAACATCATACATTTAATTATTATTTATTATTACAGATTTTATTTCACGATAAACTTCATAAAAGCGCATACAAACTTAATGCGCTTAGAAGCATCCTTTGGTGCATTACTAATGAATAACCCAGTAGACCCCCCTATAACACTGTTGATAATTCCGTGTTATATGAATTCCATGTTGTACAAATCACTTAGATTTTACAAATACGTCTGCCGGGCTGTGAACGGCTCACGTATTTGTAAAATCTAAGTGACTCGTACAACATGGAATTCATATAACACGGAATTATCTACAGTGTTATAGGGGTCTACTGTATACGTTTTGTAAGACATTGGAGACATTCCTTACAAACTATTTACAAATCTCTGCCAAATACTTCTGTCTCGTACACAGAATTGTTTTTTAAATTATTTTTCAAATATGAAAAAAACATTAATACTTACTTTTACCATTGAATTTGAAAGGAACCAAGATGAAATAATGATTCCAAAATCAAGTGTGAAAGAAATGATTATAATAATTATTCGAATATTGAAACTTATCTGCCCAAAAATAGCTCCGTAAGTAAAGAAACAAGTGGTGTAAAGGAAATGAATGTAAATTAAAGGAATAAGCCAATAAAAAGTTTTGTTGATCATTTGATAAACTTTCCATAATTCTGTGTGTTTTTCTATAATGTTCTGTAAACGGTCTGTCAACATGCCCATTCGAGTGTCTGTCTCTTTTAATTCTTCGGATAATTTTACAAATCGTTTTGAAAAAACAAATAGAAATAAACCAAATCCAAATAGGAGAGATTGAGTTTGTCCTACTACATACGTCAACCATATTTCTGAATTAATAGAACACGTCATTGCTTCGAAATCGCTTCCATTTTGTTTCTTTATCTCCGAGTAAAATATCACAGAAGCTATTAAAGACATTAACATCAAAGTCAAGAAGACGAAAATTAAATAAACAACTAAACTCATTTCTATACGATTTACAATTTTGTATTCTTCTTCGTAATTATATTTCGAGTAATGTAAATTTATCTTGTTTCTTTTTAACATGCTAAATTGTAGAGAAAAATACATAGAAATGAATAGAAAAATCAACGAAGCTACATTCGAATGTTCTTTAAAAACCTTCGTAATATGAACACAATAAAAATCCGGTATTAAAATTTGTAATATAAGTGCCAGAGTATTCAACCAAAGATATGCTTCAATTAAATTCGCATAAAATTTGAAATATTTTTTTCTTGAATTATTCTGTTGCTCCATACATTGGCACGAATCTATGAAATCTATTCCATATACTTTTATGCTGCAGAGTACAGGTCTAAATATGTATGTTAAACAATACTTCATCTTTCTCCTTTAGAAAACTTAGTAATATCTGTTGGATTTCAAATTTCAAATGTTTTATCCATCTTTTATTCCTAAAATTATTAATCTACGAGCAAAACTCTGTCTTGATGCCATACATTGTAAGAGAATATACATAATTCTCTATGAATATGAAAGGCATATGGTTGTACAGTACACTACTAATGTTGAGAAAGCATTAAGCCGTAATTAGATTTGTTTACCCACATTACAATAAAATGCTTTTCTTTAAATTATGTGTACTAATTAAACATTGGTTAATTACTAATGTAACATTTATTTATGATAATGTTACATTAGTAACATTTTTATTTATGATAAAAATGATTCTGTTTTACAATTACACATTTTATGTAATGTAAATTGGTCTAATTTCTCTCAGGAAATCTTCACGAAAGTATCTACTCTAATTGTCAGATCGAACGAGTGTTGTGTTTTGTGTGGCCATTACACAATGCTTAAAAAATAAAACACTGTTTGGGGGTAAAAAAAAAACATTCCTCGGTCTTTAAAAGACATTTTTTAATGCACTAACAAATATAGTTAACTTTGTAAAAAAACAATGCATTAAATACTAGACTTGCGAGGCAGATTTGTCAACAATAGAAGAAAAGCAACTGATTGACATTTCTACAGACACGACATATAAAGAAATGTTTTCTACTGTATCTTTATCGTCATTTTGGGATGGCCTAGTGAAAGCTTATCCAAACATAGCCGATAAAGCTATAAGAAAACTTTTACCATTTGTAACAATGTATTTGTGTGAATGCGAGTTTGCCAAATACTGTGATCATACTGGGAAAAGTATGACGTACAGGGACTTGCTAACGGGAAAAGTATGACGTACAGGGACTTGCTAACNATATTGGTTTTAAGTGGGATTTGTATGCAGAATAATAAATCATATCACAAGCAATCAATTATTATATAGTAGACTATTATTTTATTAACATTTATACATGAAGGAATTGGATTTTATTAATGCTAATTAAGATTCTTTTTAAATCAAACAGCCTACACTGTATTGTCTGTCTTTACATTACAACTGTTAAGTACTGTACAAACAAGTATTATTTAGAGTACAAGAGTAATCGACTCTTCTTATTACCAAGAAAATTTATTCATATTTACTGAAAAAATACTGAATTTATTATATTATTAATAATAAAATGTAACTGTTATTTGGCTTTGTGAACCTCTTCCACTGTGAGGGCTTAAAATAAAACTTGCTATCAGTTACATAATACTGTATACTGTTCATACAGTATTATGTGACATAGTATAAAGTAATATTAAAATTACAATTAAATTCTACACAATATATAAAATATAAAGGCAGAATGTTACTTTATTGCCCCAATATAAAATTACAAAAATATAAATTTTCGTCTACAAGTACGTATCTTCTAATATCAGGACCAACCCAAAGAACACTAAAACTGGGAATGGACTATAATGGACCAGAAATGTTAAATATTGAAGAATTTGCTGTGATCACAGAACATTTGTTATGGAGATTTCCAGAAGAAGAAAGAGAAGGTATAAGAAAAGGTATGCAAAAAATAATAACAAATAAAAAAGCTAAATAAAAAAACAAATAACAAAATTAGTAATTATAAGAAACAATTAAATAATGTTAAAGCATTTTTTTAAGTACAAGTCGACCCCCCCATAACACTGTTGATAATTCCGTTTTATATGAATTTCATGTTGTACGAGTCACTTAGATTTTACAAATACGTGAGCCGGGCTGTGAACGGCTCACGTATTTGTAAAATCTAAGTGACTCGTACAACATGAAATTCATATAAAACGGAATTATCAACAGTGTTATAGGGGGGTCGACTGTATTTCTACTATGTCATTCATTTCTGTTTCTAAACAAGAAAGGGTCATGGGTCACTAAATATTAATGATGTTTGATACAAATTATGAACGATATGATAAATAATTTGTTTTCATTATTCAAGAGTTAACTGTAGCGATTAAACTGTAATTTGAAAAAATAAACTGTAGACCTATAAATTCCCACTGTCAAAAATTTATCCGGGAAATGTGTTAGATAGACGACCGGCACAACACCTGTATACAAGGAAAAGTATGATGTACAGGGGCAAGGCACTACAGTAATAATTTGAGTATTAGAGCAAACATTTTAAATACTGTAATGTTTATTTTCTCAGCAGTTATATATAACAGAGGAAATGTATGGCGATCGGTCAAAAAAAAAAAAAATAACAATCTCACCTCCAATATTTATACATTTTTGGATTTAGGACACCTTAAAACGTCGAAAAAATTCGGAATATTTTCTGTTAGTGTTAGTGTGTGTGTAAGTGTGGGGCACGACTTTGTTCACCTTGTTTGAAGTTTAATAACTTCTGTGCTTTTTATCGAAAATTTTTGATATTTTGCAGGGAGGTTTTGTATTAGGGGGTTGATGCTGTTTAATTTTCTTGTTTAAAGGTGAACGGGTTGGGGAAATAAACGGAGATATCGTGTGTCGTATCTCGAATAGAGTCGGAATGAATTACGATTTTCCTCCTTATTATTAGCATTTACAAATTTTTCTTATTAAAAACACACCACCAGCCTCAAAATTAAGCTTTTGGCCATTTTATAATAATTAATTAA
>NW_019385345.1:71093-96824 GCF_000671375.1 Centruroides sculpturatus | reverse complement strand
ACAATATCGAACAAATTTTCTATTTTGTTCTGGCTTAAACAAGAAGTTAGGATGTAGCTATATTTGAACTGTTGAGTTAGGTATTGTAGTAACAAAAGAGTTAATGTTCAATCTGAGCCCTGTAGCTGTGCTTTTGCTTAAAAGTTCTTTACCATCGTTCATATAAAAATAAAAATAAACCTGTCCACAAATAATGGCAAGATAATCGAGACATAAGAGTCACTCCCCAAACAACTGTCTAAGCAATTGCCTTGTGTGGGGACACGCATTTAGAAATATACAGGACTGTTCAAAAGTAACTTCACACATAATAGGGTTGTGTGTATCGTATGAAGCAATGCCAGGGGGACAATGTTTATGATGTAAATCGTCCGGACGTGAAATCATCAAAAAACATCATACATTTAATTATTATTTATTATTACAGATTTTATTTCACGATAAACTTCATAAAAGCGCATACAAACTTAATGCGCTTAGAAGCATCCTTTGGTGCATTACTAATGAATAACCCAGTAGACCCCCCTATAACACTGTAGATGATTCCGTGTTATATGAATTTCATGTTGTACGAGTTACTTAGATTTTACAAATACGTCTGCCGGGCTGTGAACGGCTCACGTATTTGTAAAATCTAAGTGACTCGTACAACATGGAATTCATATAACACGGAATTATCTACAGTGTTATAGGGGTCTACTGTATACGTTTTGTAAGACATTGGAGACATTCCTTACAAACTATTTACAAATCTCTGCCAAATACTTCTGTCTCGTACACAGAATTGTTTTTTAAATTATTTTTCAAATATGAAAAAAACATTAATACTTACTTTTACCATTGAATTTGAAAGGAACCAAGATGAAATAATGATTCCAAAATCAAGTGTGAAAGAAATGATTATAATAATTATTCGAATATTGAAACTTATCTGCCCAAAAATAGCTCCGTAAGTAAAGAAACAAGTGGTGTAAAGGAAATGAATGTAAATTAAAGGAATAAGCCAATAAAAAGTTTTGTTGATCATTTGATAAACTTTCCATAATTCTGTGTGTTTTTCTATAATGTTCTGTAAACGGTCTGTCAACATGCCCATTCGAGTGTCTGTCTCTTTTAATTCTTCGGATAATTTTACAAATCGTTTTGAAAAAACAAATAGAAATAAACCAAATCCAAATAGGAGAGATTGAGTTTGTCCTACTACATACGTCAACCATATTTCTGAATTAATAGAACACGTCATTGCTTCGAAATCGCTTCCATTTTGTTTCTTTATCTCCGAGTAAAATATCACAGAAGCTATTAAAGACATTAACATCAAAGTCAAGAAGACGAAAATTAAATAAACAACTAAACTCATTTCTATACGATTTACAATTTTGTATTCTTCTTCGTAATTATATTTCGAGTAATGTAAATTTATCTTGTTTTTTTTTAACATGCTAAATTGTAGAGAAAAATACATAGAAATGAATAGAAAAATCAACGAAGCTACATTCGAATGTTCTTTAAAAACCTTCGTAATATGAACACAATAAAAATCCGGTATTAAAATTTGTAATATAAGTGCCAGAGTATTCAACCAAAGATATGCTTCAATTAAATTCGCATAAAATTTGAAATATTTTTTTCTTGAATTATTCTGTTGCTCCATACATTGGCACGAATCTATGAAATCTATTCCATATACTTTTATGCTGCAGAGTACAGGTCTAAATATGTATGTTAAACAATACTTCATCTTTCTCCTTTAGAAAACTTAGTAATATCTGTTGGATTTCAAATTTCAAATGTTTTATCCATCTTTTATTCCTAAAATTATTAATCTACGAGCAAAACTCTGTCTTGATGCCATACATTGTAAGAGAATATACATAATTCTCTATGAATATGAAAGGCATATGGTTGTACAGTACAGGTACTAATGTTGAGAAAGCATTAAGCCGTAATTAGATTTGTTTACCCACATTACAATAAAATGCTTTTCTTTAAATTATGTGTACTAATTAAACATTGGTTAATTACTAATGTAACATTTATTTATGATAATGTTACATTAGTAACATTTTTATTTATGATAAAAATGATTCTGTTTTACAATTACACATTTTATGTAATGTAAATTGGTCCAATTTCTCTCAGGAAATCTTCACGAAAGTATCTACTCTAATTGTCAGATCGAACGAGTGTTGTGTTTTGTGTGGCCATTACACAATGCTTAAAAAATAAAACACTGTTTGGGGGTAAAAAAAAAACATTCCTCGGTCTTTAAAAGACATTTTTTAATGCACTAACAAATATAGTTAACTTTGTAAAAAAACAATGCATTAAATACTAGACTTGCGAGGCAGATTTGTCAACAATAGAAGAAAAGCAACTGATTGACATTTCTACAGACACGACATATAAAGAAATGTTTTCTACTGTATCTTTATCGTCATTTTGGGATGGCCTAGTGAAAGCTTATCCAAACATAGCCGATAAAGCTATAAGAAAACTTTTACCATTTGTAACAATGTATTTGTGTGAATGCGAGTTTGCCAAATACTGTGATCATACTGGGAAAAGTATGACGTACAGGGACTTGCTAACGGGAAAAGTATGACGTACAGGGACTTGCTAACAGGAAAAGTATGATGTACAGGGACTTGCTAACTGGAAAAGTATTATAAACAGCGGCAAGACACTACTAATTTGAGGTGGAGAGCATATATTTTAAATTAAATAAATTAAAAATATGATTAAAAATTGCAGTTTGTCATTGAGAACATGTCACAATAAATAGGTGTTTGCATTAGTAATTTATTTAAATCTTTTATTGAATTACGGTTCAAAAATTTGGAAATCGAATTCGATAATTTTATATGAATTTTATACGTTTCTGAAAATTTGCAGAAACTTAACAAATTTAAAAGCAAATAAATTTTCTAAAAATCTATAAGAAATAATATAAATATAAAACATCGTTAAAGCAAAGCTTTTTTTATTTACATAAATAATAAGCATTTTGCATTAACAGTGTTTTATATAAATTCTACATTTTTTGAGTTTTCATATATGAATGTCTTTTTGTTGGTTTTATCTCATCAGTTCATTTAAAAACTAAAATAAAGTAAAATAATCATAATAAAAAGGTAAATTGTATATATTACACTAGAGAGTGAGGATTATTATAATCTAAATATTTACGCTTTCCTTTCATTTATACACTAAAAATTAATATAAAAGTAACGTACTCAAATGCAAAGTCACATCCTTGCACAATGTAATAAAACGTGAATTTTTATATGACTATTCGCTTCACAGACACTTTCCTCACAAATTAAGAAATTACTCTATTTTGAAAGAAAGTAAATATTAATACTCACCTTTAACATTGCATTTGACAGTAACCAAGATGCGACAACAATTGCAAAAGTAATCGCTAGAGAAATGATGATAATAATTATTCGAATGTCGAAATTCATCTGTCCAAAAATAGCTCCATAAGTAAAGAAACAGGTAATATAAAGGAAATGAGTGTAAATTAAAGGAACGAGCCAGTAAAATCTTTCGTTTAACATTTGATAAACTTCCCATAATTCTGTGTGTTTTTCCATAATGTCCTGTAACTGCTCCGTCAACATGCCCATTCGAATGTTTGTCTCTTTTAATTCTTCAGATAAATTCACAAATCTCTTCGACCAAACAAATATACATAAGCCAAAAACTAGAAAAAGAGATAGGATTTGCCCAACTACATATAGAAGCCACGATGCTTCGTAAATAGAACACAGAAATGCTTCGAAATCACTTCCATTTTGTTTCTTTATCTCCACGTAAATTAATAACGACGTCAATGAACACGTTAAGAGCCAAGCCAAGAAGACGACAGTTAAATATGCAACTAAACAAATTTCTATACGATTTGCAATTTTGTATTCTTCTTCGTAATTATATTTCGAGTAATGTAAATTTAATTTTCTTCTTTTTAAGATGCTAAATTGTAGAGAAACATACACAGAAATGAATAGAAGAATCAACGAAGCTATGGTCGCATTCTCTTTATACATCTTCATCACTCGAAAGCAATAATAATCTGGCATTAACACATGTAATATGAATTTGAGAGTACTTAACCAAAGATATGCTTCAACAAAATTCGTATAAAATGTGAAATACTTTGACGAAGAACGTTTCCTTCTTCTCTTGTTCTCTTGTTCCACGCATTGCCACGAATCGAGTAAATCTATTCCAAATACTTTTACTGTGGTGAAGATAGGACCAAATAAGTATAATGGGCAAAACTTGGCCATTTTTTCCTTCGAAAATGTTTCTGCAATATCAAAAATCGGCTTATCTTCTATTAATTATTGGACGTTATCTAATATCATCTTCATTTAAGATTGGTTTTATGAGCGAACGCATTAGAGACTGTAAGAGATTGTAGGTAATTAGGAATTTATGTAAGATTGAACGTTGTACGTTACATGTACAGGTTTTATCATTTTAATGGTCATGTACGACACGAAAAATCGTAAAAATATAATAAAATTTGCTTACTTAACTAATTGGAAAACGCCATGTAACTAAAATTGTTTACTTTTCATACAAAGAATTTTCTCTGTTCATATTAATTAGTGAACGACCTATTTATAAATTACACTTAATCAGTAAAGTTTAGATTTTTGGATTATATTTATGATAACGAATTGTGTGATGGAAATAAAGTAATTTTATTGGATGAGTAATTAGAATTACAATTTTTATGAATGCACTTTAGAAAAATACACTCGAAACTCATTAGCAGATTTAGCATTGTACACACGAAAAAGCTTTAAACGAATGTCGCTTTTAGACGTGGTTATGGTCCTCAATACTGTTCTGTAGTAACACAAATGGTGTTTCACACGCGGCTTTATACACAGGAATTGTTCGTGTGATGTGTTTAATATTGTTAAATGAATTATGTAAAATCGGTATTATTTAATATTAAGGTAAGTTTGCATGGTGTTTTCGCTGTTACCTACATTGCTTGATGCTGTGGATAAGTGCATGATGAAATTGGATTTTGTAGAATACAAGCATCACATTATTCCTGAACTTGCAATACGAGAGTCTCTTCCATATTGATGTGAGCTATATGCTTTTTCTATCTACCTCTTGTACATCTAACAAAGTGATTAAAAGTTCGATAAATAATTCTTGTCAGACAAAAGAATAAATTTTAGAAATTTTAATTTTAATATATTGATACATTATAAACATTATCAATGCAAATAATAATTAGTAATACGAGTTAACATGAATAAGAATTGTAATATTTAACTACATACGAACTTCAACTTATAGCTGGAAGTTAAGTGATTTGCATTTTATATAATATCAATAGGAAAAGTATGATGCATAAGGGAAAGACACTACTAAACTTAAGTGCACTTTGACGAAAACTTGCAGCTTCGCCTTGTGACGATGAATAAATAATTGTTCTGTTTTATAAGTCAACTCATTTCTTTGATTTTCACTCATGAATAGAATGAAAACGATAAACCTCTTTCCCTGTATAATAATTGTATGATGAAATGACAAATATTTTAATAGTTTTTCTCGGTATTTGTGGTTTTATTGTATCAAATACGATTTAGACCATATGTACAGTACTATATACCATTATATATGTTACTGTGAAAGACCGATATCTGGCAAATGTCAGCATTCACACTGTCGTTTCGTGTATGTACGAAGTAATTGCTAAATATCATTATATCTCACTTACAACGGCAAATGTCGACATTCAGATGGTGAATGTTGAATAAAAATGTTTTTATTACGTTAAGACAAAAATGCAACTTTTTAATATGTTAAAATAGGAGAAAGCTTAAGTAACAGCGCATGTTGAACCTAAAACGAACAGTACATTATAAATAAATTATGCGATTAACGTTATACAATCTTATTTATTGCAACAACTTAAACTGTTATAGCACTTTGAATTACACAAGAGTCGTTGTTGTTGTTGGTTAAGTTATGGCAACGCAACACTTGGGCGATCTGCCTAGGGGGAGATGCCTTCCGGGAGGTCTTTTTAAGGGAAACTGGCCCCTATTTAGGCGTTACAGACGTGGAGAAAACCCGGAAAACTCCACGTGGCCAGCTCGTCCGAGCGAGGGGCGAACCCACGACTGAACTCCCAGTGTTTAGGGTACGAAGACCGCTTGGCCACTGGTGGGCCCGCGAAAGAGTCCCTTGCTTTTACAACCGCATTTATTCGTGGAACACTTCTTTTTGCAATGACAGCTTGTGTAGCCTTGACCTCAACTTTTCGAATTATCTGCAGCTGCTTCTCTCAGCTAAATTTCTTGAGAAGAAATCTCGTCTATGGAAAGTAACTTTCCTTTACAAATTTCGAACTGATTGAGGGTATAAAGCTGCTTGAGGGTACCATTTTTGTTTGCTAATTTATAAAAGTCGGAGTCTTCTATTCCAACGACAACCGCCAACACATTTTGGGCATCTGTACGGTTACGGTCGACATCAGGGACTTGTATTCGCCTCTCCGTCGACATCGGCTTCTCGGGTGTCGTTTCGACCTCCAACAAAGCTTATCTGTGCTTGTAGACACACACCGGCGATTGTTCGAATGTATAATAATATAACCAAATATTCGGTCTTTCACCGACGTATTTTGTTTGTGTCAACATTCACCGGAGAATATCGACATTCTCTAATTTCGGTCTTTCACAGTAACATATATACTCAACATTATTAAGTATTGCATATATGGCGTTAAGTGAAAACCTCGTAAATCATTAGCATCACTTTCAGGTTTATATGTAAAGTTTACCTATTAAAATCCGAAGATACACATACTTTAACGCTACAAAATTATTGAAGTTAACGTTCTTATCGAAATCGTTAAGAACGTTTTAAGTGTACAAACGCAAAATTTTTAATATGTTTTTTTTTCGTTCCGTGAAAGTTTGCACATTTGGCGTTATGAATTTTTCATTCCAGACCATCGATATATAAAATTAAACTAATCTTGTATAACAGAATATAAGAACTTAAAAAGTGGATATAGCGAAAACAATAAAAACTTAGCTAGATAATTCTTAATTTTCGATTGTTTCTACTATTTCGTGTCCAAATATTTCAACCGCTTTTGATTTACTTTCTTTCCTGTACTTTTTCAAATTTCTAACGACTTCACCAATTTCTTTAATCTGATCAGTTTCTGATCCTCGATGGATATTAATAGAAGTTGTAACCAAATCGACTAAACCCCATATTACAAATACGGCATTCAAGACATTAAGACCTACTTTTACTGCCTTTCCTGCCTCTTTCAAAGCGAACGTGAATAATCTTCCTGCTTCTGAAATCGGTTTTACGATCCGATCAGCAGAAATTGCTGTTTCAGTGATACTTGCAAGAGATCCTACTTTTAGTACATTCTTTAATGGTGTAGCTTTGATTATATTCACCATATTATTATCGTCCTTAACATATTTGACTAATTGAATAATGAGAGGTACTTTCAACATGATCTCTTTATTCGGCGCCATTTCTTCTAGTTTTGAAAGAGTTGGACACCAATCGTCTAAGGATTTTTGTGTGCTCATATTCACATGTTGTATACAATCGTCTAATAAACATTTCAGTATTTGGGAATGTTCTTCGTCTAATTCCTCTAACTGCTTTTGGAATTGTGTCAAAAGTTGACCGTATTCATTTGCTGCTCTTTCTACTTCTTCTGTAAAACTGTAATGTGTATTAAATATTTCTTCGACTTTTTCATATAGTTTTTTAGAAAGAACATAATTGGTGATGGTGGATCCAGCTGAAACGATTCCTCCCGTAGTAGCAGTAGCAATTCCTCCAGCTGTAAGAGCCAGAGAAGTTCCTGCAGTGATTGGCGTGAGAGTAATTCCCACAATGCTGGCAATTGAACCCAAGATAGTAGCAGAGGCACCTGTCAAATTGGCACAGTTTGATCCGAACGAATGCTTCCTCAATTCGTCACGAATATTAAGTAAACTGAGGATAATTTCCCAGGTTTTCTTGTGCCATAATGCATACTTCTGAAAAAGTGTATTCTTCGTATTGACATTTGTTTCCGCTACTTCACGCAGATTCTTGATTAATCCTTCTTGAATATCTGTAAATAACAGCAATGTTGTAAATAAAATTCGTGATATGGTCTAGCTTTAAGTAGCTTATCACCATTTAAAATGTTTTTTAATCGTATTGTTTAATTAAATTTGCGATAGTTTTATGTTTGATTCACATAGTGCGATTAGGATTTCACATATAAAAGCATCTAGCAATTGACGTAAGTAAAACAATAGATTTTACTAAACTAAACTCAAATGTGTGCTTTACTTTTTACTTTAAACTTACATCTTCGACTACTTTTACGTTTATGCTTACCTTTGATAATATGTAATATAAACAAAGCGCTCGCTCTTCGCAGAGTAAGTAAACTATTGCACAATAATACTGCCGACCCCCCCTATAAGATCATAGATACGTTCCATTTTTTAGGAATCCGATTGCTTACGAGTCGTTCCAATCACAGCCCGACACGTGTGAAGTTTACGGACTACGGCTGATTGAAGTTTTCTTTCATAAAATTAATCGATTCTAGACTAATCCGACTCAACATTTCCAAAATACGTATATTTTTTTTTTTTTTGGAAATAATCCGTATAAACTACGCTATAAACAAAAAATTGTAGGATTACTTACCGAGTGTGCACTATTCGACATCGCCATTGCTAAAGCTTGTTTTCGTCGCGGAACAGCTCAGCAAATAGCAGCCGATTTCTAACAACTTATTTTTCTGTGAAAACTTCGTAGAACTTTGGAGACATCATTAATATAAATAATTTTAATCGCCGTTGAATAAGAAATGTTTCTTTCACAAGAAATGTATAAAATTACAGTACTGTATTAGACTTACGGTACCTAATTTACATACTGTACAGACGATAGTTAGCGTAAAATCTCCGTAGCGTGGCGCCACGCTAGACGGCGGAAATTATATATTTAATTATAATAAAGTTACAATAAGTTAATATATAATTATATATACTTAATATATAATTATATGTACAGAACCTAATTTATATATAATACTGTACAGACGATAGTAATCTCTTTGTAGCGTGGCGCTACGGACGGCGGGAAAGTAGTTCGGCTGCCCGATGACGTTTTACGTAATTATAAAAGTTTTTTACGGGTTTTTACGGATACCGTCGCAATTTTTTTGCAGTTTTATAGGAATCGTAATTATAGGGACCGTAATTATAGGGGGTCTACTGTACTGTACTTTGTCATAGGTTTGCACTTCACTAACCGGCTAGTAACCTGGTTGTTTTACAGTTTTAATGAATTTAATCACGCGGAAATAGGTGCCAATTTTCTTTTGGCAGATCGTCCATTTCTTGCTTCGATGTATCCTGTCTTCATCAAAACCTCACCTTAAGACCAAACGACTTGATCTATTTCATACAAATCAAACTACATCATTGGTTTGCTCACTCGGTTGCTTGTAGGAGCAGCCTAAACTTCATAAGTACCCTAAATTTTTGAGCGGAGCTCTTTATAAGCCACAAAGTGTTATGTCTGTGATCGCAGTTTAAAGCAACCGCTCGACTATTAAAACATGATTTTTTCAAAGGGCAAAACGAAAGCAAGATTTTTCAAATTCGATTTCGGCTAAAATATCCGAGGCCAGATTTCGCCATAAAACTGAAAAAAAAATTTTATGGGAAAACCCGCGTGAACTTTGACCTATCGACCCGGAAGTTTCGCCAGCACCTCACTGATAACGAGTAATGTATAAGTTTAAATTTTGAGCTTTCTAGAGCCATTAGTTTTTTTCTCTACGAGTGTCTGCAGTGCCAGATGGAATAAGAAGAGGAAAATACAGCTTTTTAATTGCTTATATTTCTGCAACCGCTTTATAGAAAATCTTGAAATTTTGCACACAATGTAAGAAAGCAATTATCTTTTAAAAAGAGTTATTCGGAAATAGTTTAAATGTTTGGTGGCGGAGATATCGACTCCGAAAGTCGGCAACTGTGATTCCTGTATACAAAGCCAGGAAGTGAGTTTTTTACTTGGCGTGGACTCACTGCCGTGACTGTTAATTTATTAGTTAATGATGATAAAGAAAATTATACGAATCTATATTTTAGCTTAAATTTTAATCTATATTTCTAAAATAATTTAACACAGGAAGTTTTTATTACAGTCAATTCGTAATTACCTGGCAAAACATCTTCCTTCCTCCACAACCATACTAGTCCCATAATTTTGTTCTTAATAACTTTTTTCTTCACCAAAAGTTGGAAAAAACTTTAAAATATAAGTAATAATTTAAATGTTTTACATTTTATTTTAGTATTTTACACTAAATTAAATTTTAAATAATTCTATGTTTTTATAGCTATATATTATATACAGTCGACCCCCCTATAGCACTGTTGACTATTCCGTATTATATGAATTCCATGTTGTACGAGTCACTTAGATTTTACAAATACGTGAGCCGTTCACAGCCCGGCACACGTATTTGTAAAATCTAAGTGACTCGTACAACATGGAATTCATATAAAACGGAATAATCAACAGTGTTATAGGGGGTCGGCTGTATTTAAGTTACACACTATAGCGTATTCGTAATAACACTGCTTTAAATAATAATACATGTAAGCAATGATATACTTATCATTATAGTTATGACGATACTAGTGTCTTTGATACAGTAATAAAGTACAGGTATCCCTCGACAATTTGAGAAATACACAGTACGAAATGTATTATAATAAGAAATTTTAATCTACTAAAATGTAAAAGTTTAACATGTACAAGCTGAAATAACGTATCAGATTTTTTAAATTGCAAAGAGTGTAGAAATCGCAATCAATTCTCCGCAATGGAGTCTATATAGAAAACAACTTAAATATAATACTTACGTACTTATAGTACTTAGTATTCGGGATTAAACACAGATAAATAGATCATTAAAATCTTAAAAGAGAAAGAAAATAGTCTTGATACAGTAAACATTATACAACAATAGCTAGTAGTGAAATTATGATACGCACCAGTAACTTCTAACGAAAATATGTAAATTAAATAGAGAGTAATGTTTATTCCTAATCAATACAATGGTTGTCTGGGTGATCATGAAAGTATTTAACGTTATTTGTTCCGAACCATTCAATAAAATTGTAAAATTATTCCTTACAACTCGATATATTGTTAATCAATATGTATATAACACTCGGGTATTTTTTATATTTATAAATTTAATAACTGTTTTATTTTATTTAAACAGTACAGGACTTTATATATATACAAAGATGTAAAACGTATATACTTTTGCAAGCTTTCAAATGTTTTATATTGAAAATTAGATTAAACAGTTTAAGGCACGACTCTATTGCTGACAGGAAAAGAATGATGTACAGGGGCAAGACACTGCTTATTTGAAGTGGATAGCATATATTTTAAATGAAATAAATTAAAAATATGAGTGATAATAAGTTGAAATATAACGAGCAATTGTTTATTTTGGTATGGTTACAATGCCAAGCAACAGTTTTTAACCTTTTAAATTTAAAAAAAAAAAAAAAAAACCAAACACGCGACATCCCATTAATTAGAGTCTCCAGCCACTAGCGTTTCATACCTGGTATCGATTTTCATCTGTCTAAATCCATTCTCCAGATTAACGAATGTATCCCAGGTAACGGAGTGACGTGTTATCCACGTAGATTTCTACTAGTTACGCACGAAGAACACTCTTGTGGATTACACTAAGTAATTTTCTCTCGTTAAACGGCTATTTTAGTTGCCGTAAACGTCTGTCTCTTTAATCCGAATAAAAATAATTTCGCTTGACTATCACGTTTACTAATGTTATTCTTTAGAAGTTCTTCAGGACTTCTTTTTCTATGTGAAGTGTTTTGCATTTGTCTAGGCCAAACTCCATTAGGGTTTCCGACCACTAGCATTTTAATATCTGGTATCGTCAGGTTATTATGGATTTCTAATGGAAATATAACAAAAGAAATACCTAACCTGATGGCTGTGTGATAGTCTACCGAAATCAATGTACACACGTGTGTACATTGATTTTCGTAAACGTCTGTCTCTTTAATAAACGCTATATATTTTCATCTGTCCTTTATATCGTGAATGGCTAAAGAAATATATAAAACAGTTACCATATTTGATATTTGCAAGGCTATTTTAGTGTATTACGAAATTCAATGCATCTGTATATATACATAAACCGTTTATTAAAGGGAGCGTGGATTCTTGGCTTTTAACAAAAGATACGTAAACATAAACAGTTCTAAGAACCAAATTTGTGAGAAGTTGTTAATGAAAGTGTTAAAAAAAACTGGTAAGATTCAAGCCCCGAATGAGGGTTTTTTGATCCCCGGATTGTAGACCCCTTGTACAAGAGAAAAGTCAAAGAAACCATACATATAAATGCCACCGTTGGCGAGTTAATTTTAGCTTTTATATCGTGGCTAGCGATTCAGAATGTAATTGTGATACTAAGTATACATTTAGAGAAGTCTGCGGCTTTTAGTGGCTTATTGAACAAACGAATACGAATAGACCCTAGACCATCTCTGACGCGCAATTAATTGATTGCCTCAGGAAGTCGGCTTCTTACAGAAACACAGCTTCCTTATCATCAAATGTCATGGCACGCCACTAGTATCAAAGTATCTGTCCGTAAATTGGGATAGAAAGTCAAGTTGATCAAGTCGTAAACCGTGATCCAAGTTCAGTGGATTAAGTGGTAGCCGGGTAAAAGTGTCATATTCGGGTGAAAGGTAACTTTGTTGCTGTGTCACATTCGGTAAAATGGACTCGGCAGAAAGAAGATTATTTTTTCCAGCAACAAAACAACCTTTTCCACCAAGACCTTATACGCTCGACGGATTCTTCCACGATTTCTTCGGATTTCATTCTGTTCTTTGGAGTATCGCCGCTCCAGATAATGGACGAAAGACGAGGACCACCCGTTCCACGTCGGGTGTATGCGACTCTTCCTCCGCATCTTTCGGAAGCACCATAAACAGGTAGCGGCACGATCCACTTCGAATTAACGAGTCTACTCTACAACGTTATTATACAACATTATAGAATGTTAGCTTAAAAATTTAAATTATAGTTTATTCTATTAAGAATTTGAACCTGATAATTTTTATTTATAAAGAATGTTAAAATAGTTTAATTTATATTAATTAATAAAAATCTACTATATCTATTAGCCATCAGAGGGCAGTTTTAAAAGTAATAAAAAAATTTACTTTAAAACTTTTAATTAAAAATATTTATAAGTATTAATAATAATTTTTCTTCGCCATTTTTAAAACTTTGTATTATTTACGTTTCATATTTATAAACACACCAATTTTTTAGTTTAATATTGGCCCTCTAGTGGTGAGGTATGGTTTATTTTTATTACAGTTAGCGCTAACCGCTAATATTATGTTTATCAACAAATTTTACTAACCGTTTAATAATTGTTAAATTTGTATGGTATTATTACAAATCTCGTTAATTAAGTATCGAATTGATAAATAAGGAGTTGTTTTGTTTATAAACAAATTTAAACGATTAATTTCCAGGTTCCAGTTTTAATTTAGTAGCGATTCATAGAGGGCGTAAATGTAGCTAGAAGATCGATGTTTTTGAATTTTGACCACGCTGCGGGAAGAATTACCAAGCTGCATTTGTGACGTATTTAATTATTATTAAGTAAAATATTCGGAAAATGTCAAAATTAGGTCCCTGGTGTGCTGTTTCTCATTGCTATAATAGACGGGGAAATCCTCCAGGCATGCACTTCTTCCATTTTCCAAGAGATCCACAAAGGTAAGTTTTGCCATTGTTTTCACTGTTATAACCTTAATACAGAGCTTCTATAACGAAGTTGCTTGCTATAAGGCTTATAGGCCATGTCTACATGCCAAAAACTTGATACAATTACACACCTGTGAAAGATGATTGGGATATTATTAGAGCTGTAGACTATTCATAGGAGGAAAAAAGTTAAAGGAACCATATCTCTACATGCAACTCTTTGCTAGTTATGCTTCCTCAAAATTGGCCTACTTCAAAGTCGCATTGTTCCACCACATTAACTATTCGGCCCATATGACTGCTGGCTTTCGGCAGCCCACTTGGTGTTATGTACTCTTGGGGGGTGCGGGGTTTGCACCCGTATGTGTGCTGAGGTGAGAGCATCGAAGTGCATGACTACGTGTGGAGCATCAGTTGAGGCAAGTGATAGCCAGCCTTGACCGACATGGACTGTGAAGAATGAGAAGTATACTGATACCTATGGAAGTAAATATCTCGTGAAGGGTTGTACGTACAGGTATGCTTCGTTTGGCCGTTTTTGCTTGTACGGGGGTCTACAATTCTTGGGAGTGGGAAACCCCTTATTCAGTTTACATCTTACCAAAGAGTTTAAAAGAATCATAGATCCAGATGTAATCATTTATCTCTTGCTAATCAGCCCACCAATTAAGTGGATGAAACTACTGAACAGGTCGTGGGTTTGTATCTCGTCAGTGGGCTGGCCACATGGAGTTATCTGGGATATCTTCACATATTTAACACTTTAATAGGGCCCAGTTACTATAAAAGTCTTGGAATGCATCTTCATTGGCATATTACCCATATATTGTGTTGCCTTATACTGTCGATCCAACCCATTCTTGCTAATCTGACTTTTCAGTTGTCTAGCTTACCTCTCAGTGTGTTTGCCTGTAAGCTTCTCTTTCTGTGAAAATGTTTGTTATGTCACATGCATGCTGTTTTTGTGTTTGTGTGGCCACCAATCAAGTGTCTTATTCATTTCATTTCTTTATATTGCATAATATTTTGAATGAAGAATTAAAGTTACAGTTACTGTGTCATTGTACATAATTTCACAGTAACAAATTACAGTTCTCAAAAGAATCAGTTTTGAATTGTTATAGGTCATGCCGTTCATTGCCTTTAGACAGGCTAAAGGTATATATGCATTTAGTTATTCAGCATTTTTGTTAATTTGGCTCCACTCTTTGAAATGATTGGCTGAATTAGCAAGAGTCTAATATATTTAAAAAGCTTTGTGGATCTGGCAGAATAGGTATGACTGCAAGACCGTGAATGCATATTTATGACCCACTATCAGGAATTGGTTTTTTTATTGCTGTTATAGTGCTAGGATTATAGGACATTTGAACACAAGCAAAAATTTAAAAGAAGTATTAAACTACGAGTGACTATCATTAAATAAGCTTCCTGCAATGTTGAATGATATGTAAAACAGTTAAAAATTTAAATGTAAATTTTAAGCTTTTACTGTTACTATTTTCTTCATTACAAGAGGGATGATATGAAATATATTATTGTCCTGTATAAGGTTGCTCTGTATTGAATAAAATTAATTGCATCATTTATTAAATACACAGTGTATAAACTTCAACAAGATTCCTCTTAATGAACAAATGAGATGAACCTTTAAAAAATAAAACTGATATATAGATTTTGTTGGACAAACTTGGTGGAATATAAGGAAAATTTTGACAGTTACATTCTATGACTAATTGCTTCTTTGACTTGAAATGTGGGTTCTTTTACTTTAATTTTGCTCACATAACGATGTCAGTCCTAGCAGTGTGTCAATGGTTCCAAAAAATAAATAAATGTTGCCAAAATGACCCATACATTAGAATAACAGAGAATCAAAGTTCAAAATAATGAATTGTATAATTAAATAAGAAAGGTAGCACAGATAGCTGTCATGATTATTAAAAGTACATTGCCATGGTGGCCAAACTGTGGCTTTTGAGCTGCTTGCAGCTCTTCTAGATCTTTACTGTGGTCCCCCATGTAAATTACATACATATGACTTACATGAAATACAGTTTCAATAAGAATGAGGCTCATATTTGTGATAGAGCAATATATGGCTAATTTGGATCTTCCAGAGCAGAATGCTGATGGCTACCTCGGCCATTTGGCAGGCAATTTTATGATTTAGATGGACCTCAAATATTCAGTGTTATTGAGATATTATGCAATAATCCAATTCTTAATTGTATTGTAGAAAAATACACAAAAAATCATTTTTTTTCCTATATGACTTTCTGATAAATTAAAAAAATGTATGTTTAATACAGTAGAGTCTCGAAAACTCGGCACTCGATAACCTGGCAGGGCAAAAAAATCCTTAGTTAATTAATTTTCATTATAGACAGCTTTATGCTTGAAGTATTTTTCTGAGGTCTGTCTTATCAGGTAAATTACTGTACACAGTGTATTCATTAATTTTCATTTTCATGTAGTAAAGGCTCTATGCCTTCATAAAAGACGTACTTTTCCTTTGTTTAAGGGTATTTGAGCAGTTTATTCTCTGTTGTATTCTCAAGTAAACAATACATACAAGTACAGTACAGTATTTTCTGAGGAAACACTCATGCTTATTTTTTTTAACCCCATTCCCGATAACCTGGCATTTTCACAAACTTGGCCACCCTTCGGTCCACATTAGGCCGAGTTTTCGAGACTCTACTGTATATGATTGCACTTAGATCCAATTTTTTTTTGTTTGATTTTGGTAGGATTGGCTTATAATTGTCTTGGCAGAAATACAGTTAGGCTGCTTCCAAATATTTCATTTATGCAAATCCTTTGATTATTAATTATTATTATTTATGTGTATACATCATAATTTTTTTCAGATGTCACTTATGGATAGAGAAATGCCAACGGCATGACTTGAAAGATAAAGAAGTAGCAAAAATTAGCAATAATTATGTCTTGTGTGAGCAACATTTTGCAATGGATGCATTCGTAAATCCAAATCATATAAGATTAAACGGAAAAGCTGTCCCTTCCATCTTTGACACACATGTCAGTAAGTAATTATGTACTTTTTTGTTTACTGTTCTATTAAATTTAGGTATATATGCTTGTTTGTTGTTGTTTTTAGTTTTACTCTTTCTCTTTATCAGCTCTCAGAGGGCCTTTTTATCAAGCACATTGTTGATATGACCAAGCCCACAATGGGATGGCCAGGTAGGGAGGAGGCATTACCCAACATATCTGGGAAAATTTTTGTGGTATTTTCACATGACTGTATATTGTTATAAAGCACAAGCAATTTACATTATATGTTTATTTGGTAAGCTTGGTCACTGATGGGAATTAGTCTGGTATTTACCAAATAAATTTGGTGCACCAGCAACTATGTGGATATAATCACTGAACACTAGTAATTGGTTATGAGTGTGTGCCTAATCAATGGACACTTTTCTGGGTTTTCTTCACATTTGTAATATCTAAATAGGAGCCGGGTTCCATAGAGAATCATTCTTGTCATCCTTTCTCAGTGCATTACCCATGTTTCTTAACAAATCATTTTTCTTATAGCTATTGATAAAAACAAGAATGACTCGGAACAGACAGTTTTAAACAGAGACAGAGGGATGGAAATTATTATTCCTGATGAAGATAATAAGTATAGCCTCAGCCATCAGTTAGGATTTGAGATTGGCAAAACTGTCCTTGAAGTTGAATATGACGAATATAACAGTTTTCACGTCGAAGAAGATATATTGGTAAGTGCAATACAGTGACTATAATTAATAGAAATGGTTTAACTAAATACACTCCAAACAAACTAGTTAGAAATGGTTTATTTATTATATCTGTAAAAATGCTTATATTTAATAACATAATATTTATACAGACACATTAAATTGTCAATTTATTCAAGATAATAAAATGGGAAGTTTATTTACGAGTAGACTTGAGAATTCCCTGAACCAGTTGCGCTATTTACAAACCTGCTATTTGTTGCAAGAAACAAATCTTTATAAGTGTTGATTCATAGAAAGTAGAAGGATACTTATCCCCCAATATTTTTGTACCAGTAACTTGTCCCTCCTCTTGATTTATTTGTATTTTATTCCATAATATGAAAATCAGGAATGAAAACAAGTATGCTGTACACAACAGTATACTTATTTCTTCATATCCACTCAAAATCTGACAGTTAGAAGTTTTTTTTAACTCATTGTCATTGCCTGATCCCCAGTGTATTGGAGGGTCAGGCAATTGATTGATAAACAGATTGATGCTGATATAAATCTTGAACATTCATGGGCTCGAGAAATATTTGAAACTCTTCTTTGGTATTGCCTGTATTCTGTATTTTTATTAGTAGTATAATAGCATTTATTCTGGATGACCCTGTAACTATAAATTCCTTTTTATAAATCACATTTCATTTTTTAAAATAGGCTAATGATTTTAGATACTTGGAATGGAATATAATTCATGTACAATTTACCGGTTCAGCTAATTAAATAAAAGTAGTATAGTATTGACAGACTCTGGGATAATTTGGTAAAAGTTTAACACTTTATAACTTTTATTCCAGAGTCTGTCACCTTTTCGAGGAAAGATATTGAGCTGGGGCAAAGTCTTGCTGAAATCATGCAGAAAAGTATATCTGAAGGGGGCATCAAAAAAGGGTGTTGTTTTGGGGTACGTGAGAGTTTCTGGAATACAAAATATCCCAGAAATGGTTGATCAAAATTGGAATTATGCCAGAAACCGTCACATTTTTGCCCCTGCTCGATGTCTTTCCCTCAAAAAGGTGACAGTTTGGAATAAAAGTTATAAACTGTTAAACTTTTACAAAATTATTCCAGAGTCTGTCAATCCTATACTACTATTATTTAATTAGCTGAACCGGTAAATTGTACATGAATTATATTCCATTCCAAGTGTTGAAAATCATTAGCCTATTTTAAAAAATGAAATGCGATTTATATTTCTGTAATACGCTTCGTGTCTAGTCTTGTGTTCAGTTACACTAGTTCTATGACGGATTTTCCTTTCTTGCTAGACTTATTACACCATCAGTCAGAAGGAGGACAAACTGTAGAAAATCATATCTTTATTTCCCTGAGTATGCATTTTGGACATTAAGTCTCTTTTCAACTTCATGTGATATAAATGATTATGAGAATAATCTTTATATTATGTGGAGTTGAAAAGGGAATGTCTGAAATGCATACTCAGGGAAATAGGGCCTACCAGTGGCCAAGCGGTCTTTGTATCATGAACACTGGGAGTTCAGTTGTGGGTTCACGCCTCACTTGGACGGGCTGGCCACATGGAGTTTTCTGGGTTTTCTTTGCATCTGTAACTCCTAAATAAGGGCCATTTTCCCTTAAAAGACCTCCCGGGAGGCAAATCCCTAGGCAAATTGCCCAAGTGTTGCATTGCCATAAGTAAAAACACAAACATACTCAGGGAAATAAATATATGATTTTCTAAAGTTTGTCCTCTTTCTGACTGATGGTGTAATAAGTCTAGCAATAAAAGGAAAAGTCGTCATAGAGTTAGTATAATTGAAGGAATTTATAGTTACAGGGTCATCCAGAATAAATGCCACCATTTTAACTTACTGTAAAAATGTTAATTATTCGGAAGTATGGGACATACACCAATCAATAGAGTAACTGTCTTAGTTTTATCTCCCATCTGCATTCATACGTCTTGTTGTCTACTACCACTACAAAGTACCATAAACAAAAATAATGACACTGCAATACAGAGGGCATTTTGCAGTTTGCAAAGTTGGGATCACTCATTATTGTACGACATAAGTAATCTGAAGGTACCTTAGAATCGTGGCTGCCTTGGAGGAGTGATGATGGATATGCTGCAGTAAGTGTAGGAAGAATTTGATTATTGATTGGACGTGTACCCTGTGACTTGAGCTGCATGCATTATAAAATTGTAATAGATAAATTTGAAACTTGAACAATTTTCCATTGTTTTCATGTACCGTTTTAAGTACATGACTGAAGTTTTGGACAATAATTAATATACAATAATATAAAATGGTAGCATTCTTTCTGTATTTTTGTGTATTTTATAAGGAATTTTTGTTTAGATCCACCCGTTTTATTTTCGTGTCAATTTGATTTATAATATATTTTTTTTTTATAGAACTGCAAGATTAAAACTGAGCCGTCGTTCGGTCATGAAGAAGAAGAAATTAAAATGTCTCCAAATCACATTTGTAATACAGAATATTTAAATAACAAAGATTTGAGACATATACAAAAGGTAAGAATTCTGTATCAACATCTGTCTAAATAATTTATATTTGTTTCTGGTTGCGTTATTTGCTCGTTTGATAAAATTTCTATGCATGAAATATAATATAAATTAATATACATAAATATAACACTCAATTAATTAAGTAAAATTATGTTTCTGGAAACTGACTTTTAATAGATAAAATCCATATTAAATATTGACGTTTAAGATTAATATGGAAATTTAAAAAAATAAATTTTCAAGTGAGAAAATTAGCTGATAATTAGAAACATATGTACATTTCTATGTAAATATTGTCTACTTGTGCCTTATTTATTAATAGGACTTATACTAGTGTAGTTTTTGATATTAAAGAGAGGAGATCTTACTCAAAAGTCAAAACTGACATGTTTTTGCTCTTGGCTGGTTATTATTGATTCATCCTTACATATGTATATTTTTGTATGAACCTGATCTATTGTATTTTACAGAAAATTTGCAACTCAAGCCCTCAAATTTCTTTTAAATGACCATAAAGTTCATTTTAGTGGTGTTGCTGCCTACTTACAAATCCACTAACGAAAATTGCCGCATGTTTAACTTCATGTTCAGTTACTTCCATTTACGAAATAGTAAATTAATAAAACAGTTTAATTGATAAGAACACATTTAATCTAACTACTGTTAAATTAAATGTGTTCTGTGAACACTATTTAATTGGTGTCGTTTCAATTGAATACCAGTAATCTACTTTATTTTCTGCATCTGATGCAAAACCTAATTATGTGAATATTTCAAAAGTATGAAATGTCTTATTAATATTATTTTCCATCTACTTTCAATGTTTGAAATGTACGTAATGCCTCTTGAAATATATTACTTTAAACTATCTTGTTGCTGATTACCCTGCTAAGAATTACTTTCTTCATTGTTGAGCGAAATTCTTTAACCTTTGTGAATATTTCTGTGAAATGACGGCACAAAGATGTGTAAATAAAATAAAATTCATTTTGTGGAGTGCGAATCAAAAGAAAACAAACTAAAAATTTGTTGATTCCACAGCGAAAACAATTATTCAGTGTATCTAATCATTGACTAACAAAACTGCATGTAGTTTTCAATCCTATTTGATGATTCTATTGGATGGATTTATTTATTTTTTTCTGGATTTTCCTCAAGGAAAACTAATTCTGGCTCTCTGGATTTCGTTTTATGGTTCATTTTTATGAAATTTTAAGCAGAGATATTCAGCCATTGCATGGGTGAAAAATATTAAGAACAAACACTAAAATTAAAACCACATTACAAGTTTGGTTATTTTAGCTTGGGCAATGACAGGTTCATCTGCTAGTTTTAAATAATAAACACTAGAACACTGTAAGAGCATTAAATAATTCAAATGATAAAAATTTTATGAGTACTTTTGTATTTATAATGATTAACTGAAGAGAACCATGGAATAAATTACTAAAATGTTTGTCAGCCAATTTATCAGAAAGAAAGTAGAGTGCAATAATACTGAACAAACTTCAAACAAGCAGATTAATTACCAAAATATCGAAATTATGATAAAGTATATTTCTTTATCATAATTTGAATACTTTGAACAAGATATATTGAGTTTAAACAACAAATATTTGAACTATTGCATAAATGAATGTATTTCTTCATGATTAAAGATGGCACAGCTCCATTGAAATATACACAAAAAATAACAGTTATCTACAATTTTTCTTTATCTTCTGTTTAATTCTTGTCAAATAAATACTTTTGTTCTGTGTTGTTATAGTTATATTTTGCCATTGTAATAACATATAAATTAATTGTTTATTGTTGTATTTGACTGGAGAGAATTTACTGTGATTTACAAGCTACCTTATGATTTTTGTTTTCCTATTACATAATGCATACAGAGACAACAGACATCCTTATTTCACAGTATCCATGTGATATGAATGCCACATTTGCATGTAAAACCATAAAGTTTTAACTTGGTTGGTTACTAAATCTATGAATTCTACTATCTTGGTCTGTAGAACATTGACCCACTATGTACACAAATGAAATGTGTGGTGTTGTATATCATATAAACTGTACAGGTAATGATAAGAATAAAAAATTTCATATAGGTGAAACCAAACGACAATTAAAATTAAAAATTAAAGAACAAGAAGCCGTTGTTAGGTTAAGTAATTTGGCTGAAACACATATTGGAAAAAGATGTATGTTATTGAGTAAAACATCCTTCTAAAAGCAATAATTGTCCACTAAGGTCTTGATAGTAAACGATTAATGACTACATTGAGATCATCCTGTAAACTCAACCACACTATTTTTGTGTTTATATGAATTATCTATATATTATGTTTATTGTAATTGAAAACCTTGAGGCAAGAACATGTTAACTCAGTTTCTTTGTTGAACATTGTTGAATTTCTATAAATTAGGGCAGATATATTTTCCAGACTCTTTACCTACATATGGGCTGCAATTTTAAAAAACTTGTAGATCTATAAATTTCTATTATCGTCTGGCTGTCCTTTCTTAATCTTGAGAGTGGTGTTAGATAGATGAAAGTCGAGACCAGATACAGAGGTTGACCCCAAGGGGAAGGAGACCCCAATTAACTATATAAGAACTTCCGCTTTGGCCGGAAAGTCACAATATTTCAATTCAAAAATTTTCTCCTGAATGGAGTTAGATAAATAGCTGGCATGAGTTCATTGTTAACAGGAAAAGTATGACATACAGGGGTAAAACACTAGTAAACTTAAGTGCACTGTGATGAAAAATTGCAGCCTAGCAGAATGACTGTGTCACAATAAATAATTACTCATTTCTCTTACACTGTCCTATCAACTATTGCTCTGTATTTTAGAACATTAATTTGGACTTTTACAGTAATTTTTTTTCCAGAAACATGAAAAGATTTATCATACTGTCATTTAATATGAAAACATATTAATTGACAGTATGATTTGATTTCATAAAATAATCACAGAAAAGATGGAAAACAGTTGAGAAGAAACAAACATCCAGAAAATATAGGGTGTCTGAAAAGTTATCTTACAGTGAGAATTAGTAATGACATTAAAGTTATGTGTACGGCATTGCATACAAGATCCGTAAGCTGTACGTCCCACATTTCCACTTTGCGATAGATGGTGTCACAGCTCACTCACAGAAGTTCTGGTTTATGTACTACAGATTTTGGAAGAATTCTTTGTCGATTGCATAATCTCCCATGGAATCTGTCTTGCTAGGTCTGTGGATCTTGCATCCCAGATTTTGGGGCCTGTGAGGGCCCCAAAATCTGGCATTTGCTGTAGGGAAACTGCAATATTGTACATTAAACTTTTCTTTTATTAAAATTTTTCTATTAGTATGTTTTCGGACACCCTGTAGTGTCTGAATGCACAATAACTGTAGGATATATAATGACAAAATTACAATATACTGTAGGGAATACAAATAAAAAAGTAGCAGATATACAGATTAAAAACCTGCATAAATAATAAACTCAAATAAAACAATAAAATATGTAAAAGTATGAATTATAATATAAAAACAATATAGCCAGATGGCTGAGTAAGCCAAAACATTAGTCTGCTGCTCTGAGAATCCTATTTCAGGTCTGGATCAATCCAAATATGTTGGGCTGTTCATCATCATTTATCTGCTCCCTTTCTGAGCCTGGTTTAACCTATAATAGAAATGAAAAAAGATCCTCTTAGTGCCTACAAACTTGATTTTAATAACATTTTTATTTAAAAGAAATTTTGATTACAATATTATGTGAGAACCGAGGGTGGGACATCGAGCTTCTCCCCACTTACTGGCGGCTCTTGTCAGATATGGCTATATAGGAGTGCTAAAATAATGTAAGTAGGGAGGTCCGTGAATACGTAGACAGGTTAATGATGAGACAAGTTGAACACAAACAACACATTTATTAATAAAACACACCTTTAATAATCTAGCTAATAAAAATTAATAATATGAAAACGTTTTTGATCGTTTCTTAACGATCTTCTTCAGTTACATTTTTATATTATTAATTTTTATTAGCTGGATTATTAAAAAAAAAACATTTATTAAAATATAAAAAGCTACAGATAATCAATGGTTACAGAAAGGCGTACGGCTGCCTAAAACTGTCCTTTATAGGACCCAAAATCTATTACGCCAATTTAAAAGCTAAAAATCTAATCTTATACTCTATGTGACGTGAATCGAGAGAAGAGAGCCAACCGAATCATTTAACAATACCTCAACAAGTTTTGTATGTGATGTCATCTTAGACAATCGAGTATCTCGGAGGTGTTCATTCAAGTTATCTTGGAATAATAAAGGTGACTACGGTGGGATGACATGTATGACTATGGACTGTATGGGTCTGGTGTTCCCTGATGTCTGCTGTGATGCTATCAGCTGTGATGTCCGCTCCGTTGATCTCCGACTGTAGAGGTCTGCATGGAGATGTCCTCTGAGGGTGTCTACTTGGCAGGGTCCTCTTTGGCTGTCCCCCCGGAGGTGCAAGTTTGACCCCTTTTTATACTTGTCTCGAAGAGGGAATCATGGGGGAAGAAAATATGATGCAATCGCCAGCTCTACTTGCATCCATCTGTGTTTATGTTATTGTCACTCTTTCCCATCATAAATCTGTCTATACTGTCAACTTCTTAAATTAATTGCTGCAGGTGGCCAATATCAGAACAGCTGCGAGGCCACCTGGGTGATGATTACGAGTCATTTTATTACTCTCTCTCATGTAACAGGTGGACATCCTTGTTAATTGGCTATCGATTTGTACATTGTAACGAAGGTGGAATTGAATAATCTCCCGTTTTGAGGGTAGAACTTCCACTGACGTGTAGGACGACTGTGAAAGTTAAAAAGGTCACCTTGTGAAGTGACGCAGTACACTGATGGGTCAAATGGTCTAACTTCAACAAATTTGAAAAAAATAACTTTTTAATATTTAAGTTCTCTAAAAACTCCCAAGAGTCCAGATTCTCACAATTATTTGATCTTTATAGTTTATGACAACATCTTAAAGAGTAATTAAGGGAGTTTAATTACAAAATCAAACAGTCTCAAAGATGATTCAATGTTAAAAGAAGAAATTCTTTTCTACTATAGAAAAGTGTGGTTATATTATTACTTGTTAATTAGGAATCAATAATAAGTTTAACTATTTGATTTAATCCGTTAGAGATTTAAATTCAAATTACTATATGCATGTTGAAAACTATTAAATTATATTTTGAATAATTTTAGGGTCTCCAAGAAATTAACTCCACTAATACACAAGTCAACTATTTTAATGATTATGATTTTTCTCGGCATAATCAAAACGGAAAAGTATTTTCACTTAAAGAAACTTGTAGATCTATAAATTTCTATTATCGTCTGGCTGTCCTTTCTTAATCTTGAGAGTGGTGTTAGATAGATGAAAGTCGAGACCAGATACAGAGGTTGACCCCAAGGGGAAGGAGACCCCAATTAACTATATAAGAACTTCCGCTTTGGCCGGAAAGTCACAATATTTCAATTCAAAAATTTTCTCCTGAATGGAGTTAGATAAATAGCTGGCATGAG